>NC_135999.1:3208524-3228524 GCF_048128805.1 Centroberyx gerrardi | reverse complement strand
CAGCCTTCAACACTGTTAATTATGCATGCTCATGTACCATTCAGAAAATGTTGCCGTCTGCAATGGCCATCTTAATTGGTTTTGCCAATGCCTGACTAACAGATCATAATTTGTTATCCTAGGTCGTAACACATTTGCCTGTTCCACGGCCTATTTTGGTGTCCCTCAGGGTTCAGTTTTAGGTCCTCTGTTGTTGTCATTCTATTTGCTGAATGAATGATAAATGCACTATGCAAAACAGCATATCTTCACTGAAGACATTTCACAGATTAGGCATTACCTCTCCTTTGTCAACCTGGAAAAAACGGTCCTTTTGTTTCCTCCAGAATCGACGACTGCAATGCATAACTCTCCAGCTGTCCCAACTTCACACTTACTGAGATTCACTAAGTTGTGCTCAAACAGCCAGAGTCAAGGTGCTGCCGATAAAAATGTCACTTAATATCCAACTTCTTCAAAACTCAGCAGTCCAACTACTCATGCAAACCATAAAACAGGAACATTTTACTGTTTACGGTTGTAGACTCTCTTCACTGGCTCCTTGTAAATGCAGGTATTTATTACAAAGTCCAACTTCTAACTTATGTACTTTCTCCCTATCTTACCTGTACTCATCGGATGTAGGATTCCTTGTGATTCCATGCATTTGAAGGGGGGGCTTCTCTTATAGGGCCTCCTTTCTAGATCAGGCATGATCAGAGAATTAGACATTGTGTCAGTTTTGAAGTCCACACTTAAGATCTACTAGGTTTACTTCCCTGCAGTGTCTCGCTCACTTACTTTTCATCCACGCTGCACTTGTATTGCCTGGTGCTCTGGTCCCAACTCTTGTGATGTGCTTGTTCTATCTCTTGATTCTTGTTTTTGATCTGTTTTGTGGTCTCAGTTTTCTATAGAGCACTTTGCAATAATTCCTTTTGTTAAAAGAATAACAAAGCTCTCTAAATGATCCGACTTGACTGGACTGGCTCGGTCTCAGGGTTATGAACCATTTCCTACTTGGGTGTTGGGAGAGGTTGGGGTGGGGGTGGGGGGGCAGTGCCAGCTGTCACTTTGCGATATGAATGGATTAATTGGATCTCAAAATTGGAGACACAAGGCTTCTGGAGGACACTGACGGCATGCTAAATGGATGATGAGGCCCCTGAACGCTCATGAAGACCCTTGAAGATATTAAATCCAAGTACCCAGAGAGTTGGCTCACGAGCAACACTTGTTTATTTTCTGTTGTTATATGGCCGTGGGGACTGAAAACAACAAATTAGCACGGCACACCAACAAACACATCACTTATTTAATAGCCCTTGCTAATTAGCTGAATTAAAGTCGAAAGAGGAATGGGGGGGACACTGCGGGCACTTTATCACACACTGTTTGATTAGTATTCTCTTTTAGCGCGGGCTATATACTGTGTAGTTGTCTTCACCGATAAATTTAAACAACTCCTTCCCTGTCTCAACTCCCCGTCCCTCGGACTTGCTCGCCACTTGTCTCTTTGTCTACCGTTTGTTCTTACTCTCTCTTTTTCATCTATCTTCGTGCCTCTGCCTTGCCCTCGTTTATCACCCCAACTCTCTCCTCCTTTCTTTAGTACCGCCTAATCGTCCTTTCACAGTGTGACTCTTGACAGACAGACAAACACAGAAAGACAGAAAGCCTGATGGATTAACTCAATCAGACAGATAGACAGGTAGCGAGACAGTCAGGCTGTCCGACCGATAGACAGGCAGAAGGACAGCAGCTAAAGGGGGGAGAGGGACATTCTTGGACGGCTTCTTGGAGAGACATAGGAGAGCTAATAGTATGTTATAAGTACCTACAGTATTTGTCCTGATGGCCTGAGGCAGTATAATAGGGCAAGTTTCCATAGCTTCTTAGATTGATAAACACATTGTCAGAGACAGATAATGAGACAGGCAGAGAGACAGGAGAGCCAAAAGCTGTTATTACATGATGGCTAGAAGAAATGAACCAATGGTATCTCTTGTGAAGCACGAGTCCATGGTTTTTTAGATAGTCAGACAGACAGGTAGATGGTGCGACAGACAATCAGAGATGGACAGGGGAGCCGAAAGCTTTTATTAGATTGACGGCTACAAGTATCTCTTGTGAAGCACAAGTCCATCGCTTTTTAGATGGAGAGATAGTCAGACAGTCCGCCAGTGAGGCAGAAAATCAGAGAGATAGCCAGGAGAGGTGAAAGCTGTTATTAGGTTGATGGCTAAAAGAAATTAACCAAATGTACCTCGTGAGGCTCGAGTGCGTTGCTGTGTAGATGGAAACTGTAGATAGGTAGACAGTCAGGCAGCAAGACAGGCGAGCAGAGATAGACGGGAAGCCGAGAGCTGTTATTAGAGTGACGGCTAAAGAAATGAACCAATCATATCTCTTGCGAACCTTGAATCCAAAGCTGTTTTCGATAGATAGTCAGACAGACGGAGAGCAAGACAGCCAGTGAGACAGGCGAGCTGAAAGCTGTTATTAGGACCCATCTGTACCGGTGGCTGGAGGCTGTGATGATGAGCCACCAGTCCACAGCTTATTATTACCTGACTAATTACATTGGCTACCCCAGGCTGTCGGCCCTGTGCCTGTATTGATAATCAAAGTGAAATTAAACTATTAACTGAATTAATGGCGCCGCTGTGTATGTTGTCGTGTCAGCGCGAGAGAGAGTATGATGTGTGTGTCTACACTGTGTGTCTGTGCCTGTGTGCACGCTCACATGCCGGGGGGAGATTTATGAGCGAGGGACTTAACACAAAAGCCATATCAACAATACAAAGGGAGAGAGAGAGAGAGAGAGAGAGAGAGAGAGAGAGAGAGATACACAGAAAGAGGAGTAAATTGAGCATAAACACTAAGCAAATGTGTTATGGTAAATGTGAGAAAATGGTACATGTGCACACCAAACCATATATCTGTCTCAGTCATTTCATAATACACAAATCTCACATTATCTTTCTGTCTCAGTAAGTTTTGCTGCTACTGATACTACTGCTGCTATTTTGCTCATCCTTTGTTGCACATTTTCTTTCATATATTTCTACTTAAAATGCCCAAGTGCTGGAATTATTGGTTGCATCTGTTCATATAATCCCCTCAATTTGCTCTGTTCTTATTTCTACCCTATTTTGGTTTGATGTATCCTACTAAAGTTTCACCTAATGTAATCTAACCAAATCTAATCTAATCTAATCCAATGTAAATGTGCACATATCTTGGAAAATGCACCCATTTCCCGTGGTAAATGTGTTAAATCTGTATATTTCCCAGTTAATGTGAACAGCAAACATGAATCACAGTGATGCATGCATTCTCTCTCACTGACCTTAAATTACCTGCTGACCAAAAATATTACTATCACATAAAAAAAAAGTTTATTTACAAAACACAGTTGTTTCAATCTCATATTTGCAAAAGTAGAACTGATAAAAAAAAAAAATGAAATAACTAGAGAACAGAAAAAAATATATTGGATTTGTAACATCAAACGACATGAAAGATGAAGTGAAAACGTATGCACCGTCAGGTTGATTGAAATCTAACATGAAATGAAATGATTATCATGCTGGAGCGCAAAAACCTATTAAGTCCATCAAACAGACATTACAAACAAACATCACGCTATCATCAAACACCTTGCAAACGACTAACAATCACTGGAGAGAGCAGCCTTAAAAATATATCAACTTGAGTGACTTTTCACAGCAGCCTTTTATTGTCATAGAAATCCTGGTTGTCAACAGGACACACATGGAGGGAGAGGAAGAGATAGTTATTTATATGTCTTTTTTTCTGATGAACTCCAATTGTATTTCGATGCCTTAGTCATATTGTTCATGTAACAGTCTTGTCAGTAAAGGGCACTGAATTGAACTCAATTGAGAGACAGAGAAAGAAAGGATAGGCAGGTCAATGAAGAGACTATAATAGAGGTCGAATAAGCCTTGCTTTTGAGTTTGATCATCCTCAAAGTGAAGACAACATACCTACATAGCTGCATCACATCAGATATGTATCACTGTCCTGATTGGTTATAGGTAGATTGATGGTGATTTATGTCACATCGTGCCTTTCTGATCACCAGTTAAGAAACCAGTCTAACCAGATCTGAAACATGCTCACCTGTGACCATCAGCATAATTTTGCTACTTGTGTAGATTGATGACAATACCTGAAACTAGAGCTACACTCAACTGTCAGTGTGTGTGTGTGTGTGTGTGTGTGTGTGTAAATGAAGATATAATATACTGTACACTGTCAGTCCTCAACATGCAACTAGCAGTATGATTTATGACTTTTTTCATTCATGATTTAATATAATATCTATTAGGAAAATTAGGCATCATATTTAAGGTTTAATACAAGGTGTATTAGCTTAGTCTATTTGTTGATGAGCCTCATTCTGAGTGTTAATATCAGTTTTCAATGCTCTACAACTGCAACTGTAAGACCTGCATGTCTTACAACTGTTAACTACTAAATAAATAACTAAATAAATAAATAAATAAGCAGCAGCATCTGTTTACTTTAGAGCAATTATTCACAACTCTTTATTTCCATAGATTTGCATATGAGCATTTAATCACATGGAGCGTGTCTACGGACACGTTCTTCTAAATGCCTGAGTGCGTCCTGAACTAATCAAATGGGATCCGGCCTGTTTGTGTACACTGCCTGTTGAGTTGGAAGGATTCAGAACACACTCATGCGTGCTCCCTGCATCACTGTGGTTTCCATAATCATAGTGGAGAATGCCCTCTCAGGTATTATGGCTTTTACACAAGAGTTACCACCTGTATGTGCAATGTCTGAAGAGATTTCATCAGTATAGTGCACATATGTGACAATGAACAAGTACAGACTTACAGTCCCATGATCAATTTGTGGCGTTTGACATAAGTCGATTGTGTCAAAATTCGCAGCTGACGTGTGATTGAAAGGTAACTAAACCCCGATCCAAATCTGTGCTGATCTTTGGTGCCAGGTGACATTTGGTCCTCATGAGGACAGAGGTATAAAATGACTGTACACACAGATCAAATCCAGCAGACACAATTCATTCATTTCTGCTGACATCACCCTAGCGAAACCGACTCCACGAAGAATTGCACTGGCACCCAAAAACTATACCAGGCTGCTATTCACAACTGTCATGTGTGGATGCATGTACAGTAAAGCCATTCTCAGGTGATGTCACCACCTGTTGTACTCTATAGAAGGTGACATCACCTGGCACCAAAGATCAGCCAATAGCAGATGGCCATTTCAGTAGCATGCTTTTTACCATTAGATGTCAGGCTTTACACAGATTTGGGTTTGGGTTCCTTTTATTTTCCAGATGCTGAATAGATATTACTTGTAGAAATTATTTTCTCAGGTGCTGTAAACCATGATTTTTTGAAGAGGAGTGATAGAAGAGTGTCTCACAATCTTGCCTTCTTAAACAAGTGAAAAAATCTGGGGTGAGATAACTCCACATACTGCCGATGCAGTTTTACCTTTTTGAGAACTGAACAGAAACAAGTGTCAATATCTGGAAACAAAGCAGATCAATACACTCGTTCCAAGGTGGTGCTTCTTGATCCAGGAAAACTCCTGGAACAATTTGATTTGCATTGGAAGCAAATGCAATTATCTCACACCGCTGGCAGATTTTTGCCTTTGTTTTGAGAAAAGCAAGATTGTAAGACTTTCAGTGACTTTTTAAGTATGCGGTGTAAACAATCCTCATTTTTCCATCAACAGGACTAGTTATGTTTCACCTGCTCATAAAGCCCAGATGAGCGCTTTCACCGCCAGTCAGATGACTGGGCTTTAACCAGCTGTTGTGTAAATAGGCATTAGCACCTGTTTAATATGCATCCACTATTTACCGCCCTTATTTCCCCCGGATTTTGCATGCGAGTGTTTAATCAAACGCGTCTATCCGTCCACGGCCGCGCTTCTGAATGACAGAGCCCTGAACTAAGTGAATGGGATCGGGCCTGTTCATGCACATTGCCCATCGAGTCGGAATGATTCGGAGCACATTACATCTGTCATGCTTTACAAAGCGCCCATCGCTTTAAACAGAGTGGAAAGATAATATAGTGAAGCCCATCACACGCCCCGTTGAAAATAATTAATCCAGCGTACATGCGTTAGGAAACAGATGAGCGAGGCAATGCACAGCGCGCCATGTGGAGGAGTCATTTGTTATTTGGCAAATTTGTAACCTGACTCTGTATGAGTGGGTGGTGTGTGTGTGTGTGTGTGTGTGTGTGCACCTGAGCACACATTTGTATGCTGGGTGTGGGTGTGAGTCTGATTGTATGTGTGTATGCATGTGCATGGGTGTGTTTGTTAGTGTAACCCACACGCAGTCAAACTCATTTGCATTCACACACAGCGCTAGTATCTGTGTGAATGTGCATGTACCTTTAATGTGTGTGTGTGTGTGTGTGTGTGTGTGCTTGTACATGTGTGTTTTTGTGTGCGTGCTCACCTGTTTGCGTTTGTCCCCCACATTTGTGTGCTTCTACTCGTTTGTGTGTGTGCGCTTGAACCTGTGTGTGTGTGTGTGTGTGTGTTTTGATCATCCCGCCCCGTGAGTCCCTGGACGTTCCAAAATGGAGCTCAGACAGGTGTGATATATTAGAGATTTGGTCCCGCTTGCGTAAACAGACCGCAAAACAATGAATATCCACCCATAATAAACAGCAAAAAGGAGAGAGAGAGAGGGGGCGAGAGACAGAGACGGAGAGCGAAGAGGCAGGAAAGGAAAAATTAAAAAAAAAGAGGATCTTTCCGTTCCAACGGATCAACGACTTTCCAATTTTAACACAATTCTCATTTGGAATTCAGTCCGGAACGCGGCAAGATATTAATTTGGGGAAATCAACAGAGAAATTGGGTCACCTGCGAGCTATTCATTTCACGCCGCCAAAACAAATAAGCAATTTGAAAGAGACCGTGAGAGAAAGAGAGAGAGGGAGAAGTGAAAGGGGTAGAGAAAATGAGCTAAGCGCAGAGATAGAATGAAGAAGAAGGGGAGAAGGGGGGAAAAAGTTGGAAAGAAAGTGTAAAAGTAGGAAGATTCGGCAGAGAGAGGTAAAGAGTAGAGGGGGAAAAAGAGAGAGAAAGAGAAAGAGAGAGATGTTAGACTGACTTCAGGACATAATCGGAAAGGCAGACTGAAAAGTTGCACCTGTTGGAACACACACACACACACACACACACACACACACACTTCGCTGAATGTAAATCAGTGTCTGAGCCGTGTGTGGTTCAATCTGACTTAAAAAAAAGATAAGCAGAGGTGAGGGTCACGGTTGCATTTGGCTCATGTGAGTCGAGAATAATCGGCCTTTTTGCACACATGAACACACTCACACACACACACACACACACAATCAGATGCAAGCACACACACACACACACTCACAGACGGGATGCTATTTGAATAGATTATGCAAAGTTATGGCAGGCTGGCAGAAGAGACAGAGTGGAGTGTGAACTGTGAAGGTTGATACAGGCTAAAGCAGTATCGGTTATACAGGTTAATGCGGCATTGACCGGGGTGCTACAGGTACGGCATCGCAACAGATGGAGAGAGAGAGAGAGAGAGAGAGAGGGGAGAGATGCTGTTACTATTTGTTATTATTGCGATTAATATTAGTATTGCTTTGGCAGTATGAGCAGAACTGTGCTGCACGGTGCTGAATTGAAGGAGAAAGAGAGAGAGGCTATACAGAGAACTTCTGTGTGTATTTGAGTGTGAAAAGAGAGAGAGAGTGAGACAGTACATATGTGTGTTTGTACGTGTCAGAGCGACTGTAAAAGAAAATGTGTATGTGTGTGAGTGTAAGAGAGATTGTGTGTGTGTGTGTGAGAGAGAGAGAGAGAGAGAGAGAGAGAGAGAGAGTTCATGGGGTACAATGAGTGAATATTTCAAAATCTTGCCACTGTAAAGAAGGACAAAGAAATCAAAGTATTACATACATAGAATCTGTGGAATACATATAGGCTCCTGTGTTTGTTGTGTGTGGGCGGACACTGGGGCAAATTCTGGATAAAGCTGGCAAGAAAGTGGCAACAAAACACCAAACACAATAAAGCATATGGCTTCAAAACCAGTCGGTTGATTCACACGTGGCGGCCATATTTGATTTATGTCATACTCAGGGTGGGAAACCCTACCTGGAAAACAGCAAAGCAGACGGAAACAGGCAAACTCAACTGGTCTTTACACAAATAAATTGAAAATATACAAATATACAAAGGTCCAAATCAAAGGCTACAGCAACTGGATTAAAGGGCACAGCCATGATGTTGATCCAGAATGTTAGCTAATGTTAGCTAATGTTAGCTAACATTAGCTACTTTTTATGTTATATAGCCATCTAGCAGTATCAGTTTTAACTGGCTTAACACTCGTGTTCACTAGCAAACACAGCTAACATAAACAATTTGACTGTCAAAGAAGCTTCATTAAAGCATAATGTTAGCATATTAATAATACTAAAGATAAAGACTGTTAATGCTGACAATAAGAATTCAACCTAGCTGGTTTGGAGATAAATTTAACATTGAGTAGCTAGCTGCTAACATTATAGATCAACATCATGGCTGTACCCTTAATCCAGCTGCTGTGAACTTTGACTTGAACCTTCTCCGGCTTTACTCATTTCTCTATGATAGTGAAGGACATTTTTTTTTCATTTTTTGTCCGAAGACAAGGTGAGTCAGCCTCCGGTTCTACCTGTTTTGCTGTCTTACAGGTTTCCCATCCCGAGTATGACGGAAATCAAATATGGCCGTACAAGTGAACAGAGTGAGCGAGCACCATTGTGTACTTCGTCTAGCGTCTCATGTAATTTATTAACGTCTCTCTCTCTCTCTCTCTCTCTCTCTCTATCTCTCTTCTTCTTCTCTCTCTCCCCTCAGGACAGTCCGTTGATCCTCCAGTCTGACAGGAACGTGACAGTCAACGCCAGGAACGACCTGGGACAACTGACCGGTCAACTCACCGTGGGTAAGACACATACACACACACACACACACACACACACAGGATGCTGTCACACACATGGCGTATACAGTCACACACGGTATAGAGACATACAGACAAACTCACAATATACATTATGCACACAAATACAAACATACACACAGTATATAGACATGCCAACACATACATTATAAACAGGCACCATTGAATCCACATATGAATGTTGCTTTATGTATTCCTTGGCTATAAACACTTTCCTCAGAAAGATTCTCCAAACCGTATCTGTATTTCTCAACAATGCTTTGTATTTGAATCTCTAAATCCTTTTTTCCTCCTTCCATTTACCAACTTAAAAACTATCTTTTTCCATTAGTGTATCTCACTAAGGCTGCCGGCTGTGCCTGTTTTCTCAACCGAATCACTATGCCGAGCTCTTACTAGCTCAGCGAGGACCCGATGTCCTCAGGAAGACATCACTCAGAGGACATATTAAGTAATTCTCAAACTTAATCAGTCAAATAAACACATCTGCTCTGGCTACTGTTTCGGGACGTGCATTAGACAATGTACGCTGCAAAAAATCCATTGTCCATCTTAACTCGTTTAGTCTGTTATCGAGTCTGAAAATCGCACTTTTCTGAAAACAAGTGAAACTCTCTGCTAATGGGCTGAGGTACTTTCACTTGGACAGATTCTTGAATTATATGACAGTATTTTAAACTAAGGCAAATATTCTTGAAAGTCTTAAAACATGTTCATTTGCATGGGAAACTTTGACATTTTTCACTTGGTTTAAGAAAAGCAAGAAACATCCAACTTTGGATATTATTACACTGTTATATATCATCAATCTGTGATGTTCAGTGCATTCCAGGTGTATTTTAGGAGCAATTACTCTTGCCTCGTCTACTTCTACTTCAGTTTGTGACTTCCTACATTTCCCAGAATGCCTTTTGACAACCCAGAGAACATGCCTGCAAATGGCCGTTGGTTTTTGTGATAGCATAATAAGAGAGCGAGAGCGAGAGTTTTTCCAGTGGAGAAAAGGCAAAAGCCACGGCCCTAACTCAAAACACAACATGTCTTGTGGCTGCAGTGCATTCTGGTCTATATTGTGGTCTGTCGAAAAAAAAAAACGAACGCAACAGAAATGTAGCAATAAAAAGCAGTAGATATTTGCTTTGAGATGTAGTGGAGTAAAACTAAATGCAAAGTATCCAAAACTAAATATACTTAAGTTAAGTACAGATACTTGAAAAAACGATTTCAGTACTAGTTCAGCAGTAGTTTTTTTAAAAATTTTTTTAGTACTTTTAATTCATTACTTTCCACTACTGAAAACTTCACTCCACATCTTCTTCCTTGGGCACAGAGCGGCGGCTAAATGCCCCCATCAGTCTGGAGAAGAAGCCTCGGATTCCCTTCTTCTTCTTCTTCTTCTTCTTCTACTTCTTCTTCTTGGGCTCGCTGACCTCTGAAAACCAAAAAAGCACAGTCAGTGCCTCAACCGACCTTAATGGAATTAACTTCAGTGTGGAAGGACTGGACAATTCAGACACAAGTTGAGGTGAATATGTCCTACCAGGTGTGGTGTGAGAGGACTCTGTGTGGTCCAGGTGTTCCTCTGTCAGGGTCAGAGCAGCAGCTGCAGCAGCGCTGCTCAGGGGAACCGATGTGGCGTCCACAGCGGCAGAGTCCACAGCTGGAATAGGTGGAGCTCTGACCTGAGAGGAAGTTGTTTTTATTAAAAATAGTCACATTCATTATTGGTTGAGTCAATTTTTCTGCTGTACAATATTGCTAATATATAAATCATGCTCAGCAAGCGATGATTCCTACCTCTGTGGCGTTGGGTGAAGGAGTCGCCTCAGTTATGGCAGCAGCCATGTCAGTTTCACTGAGACTCCATCTTGAGAAAACTATTATCCACAACTACCTCTGTGGCGTTCAGTGGGGGTATCACCTCACTTATGGCAGCAGCCATGTCAGTTTCACTGAGAGACTGCGACTTGGCACCACTATCATCCACAGTCTCCGGACAGCTGGAGGTCCTGTTCAGAACAGCCTTGGGGCTAAACACACACACACACACACACACACACACACACACATACAGTCACTGTTGCTCCATACAAGTTTTAAAGAGCGGTACTTTACCAGAGTAGAAGGAAAATGATCTTATCTTGTTAGGAGTAACTTGTTGTTAGTGGACATGCTTGCCCTGATAGTGGTGAACAAAACAGCTGCACTGTCAGCATACTATTCCTTCAAATTGTATTTGTCACAACGCCTTACAACAATCATGCAAAATTCACACATAAGTGCACATACTCCCTGATCTGCTCACATTAGGGCCTAACTTGACTATTTCCCTCCTCTTCCACTCTTATCTGAGGGATGAGTGGAGTGAGCAGAGGAAATAATCTTACCTAATTTGATGGTTATCACTCTGCTGTGCAGTAGCCCCATCCTCCTGCATGCTGTTCGTGAGTGGCATTGGCGGTTCCAAGATGTCACCTGGCCACGGTGCTGTGGAAGTTCCACTAGTGCTGATGAATGAAAACACATACAGTTAACATATACTGCTCCCTCAAATCTGTTGTTCAGGTAGATTTAGCAATCCAGAAATAGATTCAGCAACATCAAAAGGTTTGAATCTGATAATAAAGCAAAAGATGGACCAACACCTACCAGTCATCAGCCTTGGTCTTTCCGGTGTCTCAGGATCCGGTCTGGGCCTGGGTCCTGCTGGGTTCCGGTGCCGCAGAACACAACACAACATGTGCAAGAGATCAGACTGCTGTGCTGTAAACCTCAGGCAAATGTTGTGTTTCTGGTTAAATATGTGTTTCTGTATATGATTCAAAAGCATGTATATTTCACAAGTCACCAAATATGAACCACAGCGATGTTAGCATTTATCTTCGACATGTCAAGCCAGAGGTGTGACCAAGTCAACTTTGCTCAAGTCCCAAGTCAGTCTCAAGTCTTGAGGCACAAGTCTCAAGTCGTCCCAAGTCTACATGTAGATTACCAAGTCAAGTCCAAGTCAAGTCCAAGTCATTTATGTCAAGTCTCAAGTCAAGTCTCAAGTCTAAATGTAGAACAGCAAGTCAAGTCAGAACAAATCAAGAGTCCAGTATCAATTTAATATCTTAAAGAAAACTAAATATCTAGGATTTTTCAATGCAATATGGTTTTAATAGGATAAAAACTTGCTAAGAGCATCATGAGTTTGATTTCTATAATCAGTTTCAACTTCAATAAATTCAATCATTCCATACAAATTCAGAAAACAGAATTTAAATTCAGTCGTCCGCTGGAACAAATCTCATCACTTTCAATCTAAGTCATTTTCACAAACACAAGGGCCCGGATCTACTAACATGTCGTAATTCCAGGCACAGCACAAAAGCAATTGCGGGTGAAATTGGTACCGCCAGCGCATGGTATTTACTAAAGTAGCGCACGCAAATGAGCGGAGGTGCAGATAATTAATTACAATTGCGAATGCGCAAATATAAGGGCCAAACAATACGCACAATAGCCTATTAGCGGCAACATAATGATGGACAAAAGAAGCACAAATGTCTCTCCAGTGGAGCTGGAAGTGTTGGTGGCAGAGAAAACCCCAAAGAGCTGCAGAGAAGAGATGTTTTACCCACGTGTAAAAAGTCACTCTGGAATGACATAACAAATAAAGTGCATGCAGTTGGGCACCACAAGCGTGATTTAGTGGAGGTAAAAAGCGCTGGTATGATATGAGGAGGTGAACCAAAATGCTGACCACAAATAAAGCCAAAGAGGAGCCTGAACTCCCTTGGAGGAGCAGCAGGAGAGCCTGACTGAGACACAGATGCCAGTGTGGGAGGGATGGAGACCTGGTGAAGGTATGAAGCCGCACACACACCTCTCCACGGAGAGGTTATTACGCACACGTTTTAGCTGCATTGTTTACATCAAGGCTATGCCAGCAAATCCAGAGAAGAGTGTGCGAGCGTGCGTTTTCCTTTTTGTATATTTAGGTAATAGTCTGCATATTGAGTGCGCATTCTTCTACTCTGCCAATGACGCGTAAATGGTGTATTTTTAAATCAGCATTCCCGTTTAAACCTGATTGGAATTATAATAGGGATGCGATCTAATGTCTACATGTTATGCTGTGTAGATGACTGTGTCACCTCGATCTTAGAGCCGGTTCCAGAGACAGTCTCGTTGGAGCCATTCTGTGCGCAAAATGATAAGACATGCTTTTCCTAGGTCTTAGATTCTGTGCGCAATCAACAGGTGCTAACGGCCACCGCCTCTTGATAAATCACGTCCTCTGCCAATTTCCATAAAACCCTCCCTTAATTTTGCGCTTCATCCTTGGAACACCCACAAACGCATATGCAATTATATCAAACCGCAAAAAAGATCAGATCAACCCATGATTTCAGGCGCAAAATGCGCTGTGCAGAGAACAAGGTTTTAGCACCCGCAATGCGATTTGCACTGGCGCAAACGTTTAGTAGATCCGGACCAAGATCTTTTGTCAAGACTTTAGAAATCTTTTCAAGTCATCAAAGCAAAAGTCAAGTCCCAAGTCAGCAGAACCCAAGTCAAGTCAAGTCTCAAGTCTTCTCTTCATGCATCCAGTCAAGTCTCAAGCAATTAAAATTGTGACTCGAGTCTGACTCGAGTCCAAGTCATGTGACTCGAGTCCCCACCTTTGTGTCAAGCACATGAACAACGCAGGTAGAACAGGACAGGCTGGGCATGGTGACGGCTGGCATGCTGCTGGACCGGATTGGGGTGTCGGGTGCAAGGAGGTAATTCAATTCAATTCAATTCAAAAAACTTTATTTATCCCCGAGGGGCAGTTCCTGAAGCAGGCATAGTAAAAGGACACAACAAACAGGACATATAAGACAAAACATGATAGACAAGCAGTGGCCACATGGCAGAGACAGTACAGTACACAGCAGTGACAATACATGACAGTGGCAGTGACCGTGTAGCAGATATCAAATGTCAAGCAGTAATAATAATATAAGAGTCTTAAAGTGCGAAAGAGTGGTGGCCGGCACAATGGGTGTGGGGAGGGGGAGAGGGGGGGGGGCTGCTGGGACTGTGGCAGACCAGTAGGTGTGGGGATTAGTCCCAGGCGAGGGAGGAAGAGGGGGCCCGGGGCAGACTGGAGTTTAGTAGGCGTACAGCCTCATATATGAAGACTATAAGGCAGCCATTCGAAGGCCCTGTGTAGGACATGGGTGGGGTCCTGTAGGATGGAGGGGGCTTTCTGGAGCGTTAGCTGATCATGCAGTGAGGTCAGAGACCGGAGGGGGTGGCCTATGATTTAAAGTCTATGATGTAAAGTCGTAGCAGTGAATTTTTTCGCCCTCAGCAGCTTTGTAGTATAGTTGGTGGGCGTTAGTAACAATACTTTTCTGGGTTCAAATCTTTCATTTTTCAAAAACGACAGCACTTCAGGGTTTCTTTGGTCAACTCCCACTTGCTTTCCCAAATCACTCCCAATCCTCCAATCCCCGCTGATTTATTTAATGGGATGATGGACCTGTTGTCACATTTGTTAATCCAAAAATAAATGTCAACTACTGTATTTTAGAATGATTCTATATATGACAACTCTCTTGTTTAAAGTCTTTTATTATTTTCATTCAGAATGGATAAGTGTATTCACACATCCTTAAAACGTGAATTTATCACAGTAGCCTCCGATGCAGAGGTACACAGGTAATGGTTGTTTTCCAGTTTCAAACTGTTTTTCCTTACATCTCCCTCCAAGCCTATGAGGCTAGGCTACAATTTTAGACTGTAACGGTTAAATGTAATAGCAATAATACCTCAACTGTGTTAATTTATGACAAAAGACAAGTGACAAGAGACAACCTAAACACTAGTAGATCTTGCCAGATCAAGAAAGGTAAACAGACGGGGTTTACAATGTCAGGACAGGTGACGATCGGTGGGAACGGAAAAGTTAAATAATTTCTCACATCTCCACACACACAAACACACACTCACACACACACACACACACACACTCACACACACATAAACAATACTAATTACGTAATATCTAATAATTTCTTCTAACCCGCTTTTCAATCAGAGTGATTTCAATCCCTTGGGACAATTTCACATACTTTGAATTTGGTTTGAGTTGATTTGATAAACATATTCAGAAACATACAGACATAATACATGTAGGAAGACAAAAGATTTTACTGTATGCATATGTGAAGCAATACATAAAATATGTACGCATATAATATTCAGACGCTGACTTTTCAGCAGTATGTTTTAGGCAGTCCAAGAGCATATAAAGATGACTTGTGCATCTTTGTACTTGTGTACAAATATGACAAGAACGTGAATATTCAGGGTTATAATTAGGAGGTAGTGCAGAAGTGATTGATGGGTGAAAGGGAGATTGGTGACAGCACACTATAATTAATCAAACCAGAGCACTCAGATGTTCGCACAGACAGGACTTCAGCTAGTCCCTCCATAACAAGAAATGAATGGATAAATTAATAAATAAAAATCACAATCCACAGGTCGCCTGTCAAAAATATGCAGTTGGAAAAAGAGGGTTTCTGCAACACTCCACAGCCATAAAAACAAGGTAAAATATAAATTTTCATGAAATGGAGACGGAACATTTTCAGCTGTCATCGTTAATTATGCACTTCTTTCGGAACTATAAATGGAGCTATAAATCCATCCATCAGCCAAACTAAACTATCTTAACACATAATTAACTTTTTGCCTTTAATATAGAATAACGAGAAACCTACCACCTACCTACCATAGGAGAGCAGCTTTGAAAATTGAAGAAAAAAATTGAATTAATGCTAACAAATGAACTGCTTTTGAGTAAATCAAAGGTGCAGTAACAAATGGATGTAAATGAAACAACTTCATAACCTCATTACAATATACATAGGACACGTTTGTGCATGGAAATGTCATATTTCTTTTTTAACCCATAGATTAACACGATCAAGTATGACAAACTGCATCATACCTCAGCTGCTTCACCCTCAGTCAAATGCGTTTTAATGCAAACTGTATGCACCAAGGATACTTTAGCCAATAAAAAGGAAAATAGGACATAAAACAATGAAAGAACATTTAGACAAGCTGGTGAACTGCTCTCTGTGCTGTAGAAATGTCCCTGGTTATTGTCTATGGGTGGTGAAATGCATCCTGGGGAAATGAGACAGGGAGTGACTGAGGCTCAGCTGTGCTTCAGTGACATCTAAAGGTGGTGACACGCAACAGTTTTTGATGATTTTCTGCACAATTCCATGACTTAACTATTTTTGGCAGGTTGCTAATGTGGAAGCGTTCATCCTTTTGAAACCATCATGAAAAACACCACGATGGAACTTTTCTGTTTTCTGACTTTGGTGGCTCCTGATCCGCTTTTTTCACACTTGACGCACATTAGTGAGTGATTCATTTGTGTGTTTCACAGCAAACTAAACACTGCAGTGAAAACCACAAATTAGAAATGAAGCGATCAGTTGTGTCCTGCCATGGCATTTTAAGAGTTGGGATCACATAATGACATATGTGATGAAAATCATTGGTTTTATTTGAAATGAATACTCAGATATTTCCTTGTTGGTAACATAAGAATTCAAAAAGCTGAAGAAATCAGGATCACAAATTCCCAAGTCAACAGGATTTTCTAGTACGACGCTCGTTTCTCCTATCTTCCCCATGTGATGTGAATGCAGCATATAGGTATTCAGCTCTTGTCGGCCGGCCAAGCACTACTAGTGTCTTTCTGTACACACACACACTTTCTGTTCCCAACACTGTGAGGGTTTGAAATCCCCGTCAGCTCATCTCCTGCTGTTAAAACTCCCCGAAGCTGCTTTCCTTACAGAAAAAAGCACTTTAATGCGTGTGTGTGTGTGTGTGTGTGTGTGTGTGCCAATATTGCAGTCAGCAGAATCAGTGTGTTTTAAACTAGACAGCCAGACTGCCTACTGCATTCAACTTAGCCAGGCTGCTACAGAATGACATGAGAGCTGGTGACAGGGAACGTGTTTGAACTAACTTGTGCAGTCACACACACACACACACACACACATGCACACCCGTGTTGGACACACACCTATACGCTGATGCACAGACAGCGACTACACACTTACACACACGTGTTGAACATACACTTACACACACATACTTGGGTACAGCTCCCTGTCTCTCTCTCTCTCTCTCTCTCTCTCTCTCTCTCTCTCTCTCTGTCTCACGCGCACACACACACACACACACACACACACACACTAAGGCTTTCTCACTTTCTCTGTCTCACACACACAAACTCTTGCTATCTCACGCACTCACACACACACTTGCACAGCAGCACCAAGTTTGGGCTAAGAATCCCCCAGACACAGGGAAACCTGCCAAGCAAGTAGGAGTTCCATCAATAACCACTTTGTGACACACACACACACACACACACACACACACACACACACACAAACACTAAAGACCTCGGCGGCTGGCTGATGGGAGGGACTGGGACAGGATGGATCCTCCTGGGGAGTTTCTTCTGCGGAGCTCCGGAAATTCCCCGGCCTCTTCTTACGCCTCCTGTTGCCTTTGCGCTGACTCAGCAGCTCGCCTCTCACACACACACACACACACACACACACACACACACACACACACACACACACACACACACACACACAGACTGTACAGCATCCTCATCGGGATACTTTGACATTCCGAATCTTTCTCTTCACCACTTGTCACTTTGGAGGTGGAAAAGTTTCACTTCACTGAACCCCTTAAATGTCTTGTTAGCATTCATCACCGAAACTAAACAGAAGGGCAGCTACTGTAGCTCCGGTTTGTACGGTAGGTACAGGAGCCTCGGTTTCAGGGTTCAGGAGGGCAGTCCAATCAGGGCTAGTACATTTATTTAGTACATTTACAATTGTGTGTTTACATCCATATGCTCTAATTTAAGCTGCATAGAAGTGGAGAGGAAGAAGGAAAGAGAGACCAGGGCCGTCAATTCACTAAACCATAAACTATGTTGAAGTCCTTGCATCTAATATCATTTGCCACCAAAACTTCCACAACTGGAATACATTTCTGGGGACAAAATTACTGACAATATATTATTTGCTCAGTATGACAAATTATTAGGTCTAGTTCATCAAGATTAGAGGGAACATTGGTCCTGATTGCTCCTGTGATGTTTTTTTTAAGCTGCACAATGCAATTTTCACATGTTGGTGGCCACAAATGGCAGAGAGAGCTAACTGAATTTTGAGGACTTCATTACCCAGAAATCCTGTAAGGTGACGTCGGTAAACTGCACACAGCTCGCTCGTGTTTACCAACCCAGCCGGTCTGTGATGCTTTGTACCAGAGATACCACAGACACGAGAGAGGAAAAAGATCTAATGTTTTCCACAAAAAGTGGAAATGCCTTCCTCTGAAATAACTTGTAATAAAAACAATAATGTAATAAAACTACTAAAAGACTCATGCATCATTGCCATTACTTAAATTGAAAATAAGGTTATGTGTTTTTTCAGGAAAAGTGTTACAGTTACAGTGGAACTTAAAGATAAGAGTTTCCAAATACAGTCCTGACAAGCTTGAGTCCTGAACTTTGCTCTGCATTGTAATGATAAAAAACGACAAGATCAAATTTGGACTCACTAAAGTATCAGGAGTGCCCAGACCTTACCATACACAATTAACGCCCAAACAGACAGAAACACACACACACATACACACACAGTCAGACACCCACCCATACCCTGTCCTCCCATCTTTTGCGACGGAGTGTACAGGGACATGTGTTGGCCTTGGGCTCTCATCTCTGTTTTATCGCTCTCTCACTCTTTCTTCCGTCCCTCCATCCCTCCCTCTTCAGCTCGTTAATGTGAGTGAGAACCTGTCATCTTTGTCTTCTGAATAGGCAGAACACACACACACACACACACACACACACACACACACACCTCTTGGCTGATGATGTTCCAGCGTTGAACTGGCCATCTGCTATTGGCTGATCTTTGGTGCCAGGTGATGTCACCACCTGTTGTACTCTATAGAAGGTGACATCACCTGGCACCAAAGACCAGCCAATAGCAGATGACCAGATCAGTACCCTACTTTTCACCATTAGATGTCAGGCTTTACACAGATTTGGCTTTGGAGTTTAGCTACTCTTTAATTAATATTACGTACTGGATAGATCCGGTTCTTGTTCACTTCTGATTGGCTGAATTACGTTCAAAGCCGTTGTGGAATACCCTATGTAAACTATCCTATGAGTCCATAACAGGTAATTTAGATATTAATCATATAATGTTAGAAGATACAAACGCACACCTGTGGCAGTTCATTTAACCATTTCTAACCGAAAATCCCGACTCATATTGCTACTTACAGTATGTTTCGCTATTCAAGAAGAATATTTCATTTAGCTATTATAGTCTAGTCTGGTCAGAATTCGCAACTGCAGTCTCACGATTTTACTGCCGTCGCACTTTTAGTGACATCAAACAACAAACAAGCGTGTGCTTATTGATCATGTAAACACTCATGACACTGTAGGCTGCTTGGGATAAAACAGTTTGTACACAGAAACTCTCACGATACTGTAAGATGCTTGGGAGAAACTGCTGTGTCTGCCGTTGCAGAATACTTCTCACAAAAGCTAACGGGCTAATATATAGCTACGATGCTATCGTTGCCGCGGTAGTTAGCATTAGCATTAGCGTCTACTAACAGTGAATGTTTTACCACAACAAAAGTCAGCACATAGAGCTTCTAAAAATAGGATTTGTTCTTCTTTTTATCATAACAGTGTTTTACTTCTGTTTTATAAAAACAATAAGCCACTCCACGACCTACAATGTTTAAAACCGCTAATAGGGTTTTACTCCAACTGGCGTCGTGCCTAACAATGACTCAACTTAGCAGTTTTAAAATCACAGTAAAACGCAGCCTC
>NC_135999.1:2948524-3206024 GCF_048128805.1 Centroberyx gerrardi | reverse complement strand
GCTACTGTCGCCTTCGAGCAATAAGGAAGACTTTGTGTGTGTTTATGAGCTTGGCATGTTTACTGCAGAGAATAAAACATCCGGTTTTATTGTTCGCCGTAAAGCAACGATGTACCATCAGCGTCGCTTTCCATCAAAACTTTCCATCTGCACAAAATCACCTTTTTCAGGAATTCTGTAGGACGCTAATAATATAGAACAGGCAACTTTATTTCTTTTTTAACTGTTTATGTTGAAACATGAATAATGCATGGGGCTCAGTGGGTGAAGAATCCGCTACAGTGGGACGGAGTAACGACTCTGTCTTCCTCACGGCGTGTTTGGCAAGCCGTTGGTACGTTTAGAACTATGTGCATTTTAAATAATAAGATAAAATGCCCAAGCGCCCTCAGACTCACATTCAATTATGAGCGCGACTACATGCCCTTAGGAACTGTTGCCATGTTACATTTGCATTTACATTTCGGGGCGCCAGGCTGATGCTGTTATCCGAAGGGAGGTACAATAAGTGCAAAGGGTAGAGCGTGTCAACAGTTATGAATCTCCGTAATTGCGAGCGGTAATGAAAGAGCGCGAGGAACAGCAGTGTAGCAAGTTTAGTTAGATATCATCCGCGCCCTGCAAAAACTATTTAATGTGAGCGACACGCTGCCTCAAAGCAGGTAAGTTGGCGCTAAGCCTTTATTGAAAATGTAAAAGGTCAATTAATAAAATATCTCAGTCAAGGCTCACTGACTCATGTTTAAATGCAAGATTATTATCTCCCGCAGCTTGTATTTGCAATAACTTGAGGATATTAATGTAATTATGTGCACAGAGGCATGTAAGTCACTAGACAGTCATAAAGATCAGTTGATAGACCCTAGGCCAAGAGTTCTCCAAACTTTTTCAGCCCGGGGAACAGTGAATTGAGTCTGTCTTGCTCCATCAGCTCAAGATAGTCCCATGATTGCGTGAAAGGGGAAGAGAAATGTTTTTTTTCTTGCTTATTTCTCGGTCATTTGAAATGATAAGATGATTGGGTTTGGTGGTTGCCTAGAGGTTAGAGAAGCAGGCTTATGACTGGAACGTTGCTGGTTTGGCTCCCCAGACTGGCTGAGAAAATGCGGCTGGGGAAAGTGAGTGAGAAACATTCTCCCTTTTCCCTCGACAACTGCTACAGATACTCCAGCAGAGCTACTTGGTATCCAACAGTAGAAGACTGTAGTCACATCGGGCAGCTAAATTCAACTTCACAGCTGTCAAAGTGACAGTGGCAACACAGCATGGCGATACATTTCTGCTTGTTTAACCCCAAAAAACCTGTTTTCTTTACCTATGACACCATGGTTGATGAATTCATTCATTTTGAGGAATCCATAATTTGTGAAGCTCAAGATTATGCGCAAAGCATTAACAGTGGATTGCTTCACCAACTACACTGATTATGCGATGGGCTTCACTGCCTTTGTTTGTTCCGGTCCAACCCGAGTGTTTTGGAGGCTTTCCTTGCGTCACGTCCCGGCCCAGCATCCTGTTTTGACCAGAAAGTACGTTGAATTATTGAAGCAATGGCATTCCCTTGTGACTGTGTGAACTTATGACTTATGTGAACGTGTGCAACTGTGCGGTCAGGCGACGTTCCAAGCATAAGCTCAGTGTGGTAAGGTATACTCACCAGGACTAGAGGTGGAAGTTGAGATTTTGCATGGCAGCACTTCCTTGTAGGAGAGTAAGATTTCTCCCAAAGAGTGCTGTAACTCGACAAGGACTTTTACTTTTCAAAGATGCAGCAATAAAGACTAGCAGGGACCCATGAATGGCACTGTGCAGACTAGAAATGAATTTTTAACAAAGCTACTCAAGCTAACTTCTAAGCCGCAGAGTATACGTTCTGAAGTTGTATACGTGATTCAAGACACTGAGGTTTGTGTTGCTTATGAATGCAGCTCCCTCAGCAAACTTTCCATGAAAATAAAGAGGTGGTCCCTTTTGACTGGGAAGTGTAGCATTCTGTATAGCAAGCGGACCTCTGTGTGACAGTGTTGTACTATGATTTGCAGAGACTGCATCTTCAGTTTTAAAGTCACAATGAAATGGCGTTTTGAGAGCATCATGCTCCTTTAATGTGATGTATTTCCTGAAATAGGATATTGGCATGGGATATAACTTGGGGAGGGATCATTCAAAAGTGTAAACCAATGGGATATCAGTTAGGGAGAGAAAGGCAGCTTTATTTGATGGGAGGAGCAGAGGGGCGGGATTATTCAAACACCAGGAAGTTTTCCAGGAAGTAAAAATAATGGGATTTTGATATAAAAATACTAGGAAATACAACTTTTGTAAATTTTTTGGCATTTATTGTTAAATAGGTGTATATTATGGCATGGAAAATGAGCTAAAATTAGCTTCATTTCATTGTGACTTTACTTACAATGAGCTTTCACTCTGATCTCAGTTCAAACAGCTACTAGAATTTGAACACGTTTTTATTCCAACCCATATTACGGATGCTGTTTTACAAATTAACTACATGTAGCCTTTATGAATGGCAGGCTAACGCTTCCGTGCAACCGCCACTGCTCCGCTTGTGATATGTGGAATGAGTGTTCCAGCTGTTATGAAGCAGAAAAAAACCTACTATACATAATGAGAATCACGCCCTGCAGGGAAAAAGTGCTGTCAGACCAGGTGGGCCTTCCTGCTTCCACATCTACCCCGTTTGCAGGAATACATATCCGATTTCTACACCTGTGACCCGCTGTAAGGACTGCTGGTCGAGACTGAGGCGACTGTCTGTTCCTCTGCCGCTTTGCACCCAGCTCTCTGCCTGTCAGCCTGGCCATGAAGGCACAGATAGACGCTGGCGGCCCGAAGGCAAAGTGAGTCACTCGTCGTCTGGCGTCTTGTGCCCATGAAGAATTTATGACCAAAAATAGGTTCCACGTACTGTCTGATCCTCCCGGTTACTGTAGACGTTGCAGCTTTTGTACCACACACTGAAACGTTACTTTCATGTGGCTCCATGCAACACAATGTTGAGGTGAGTTTAAGAGCTGGATAACAGCTGGATAAGTCTACAGTGCTATGCTAGTATGCAGTTTATATTACAGTACACAGATTACAGGGTAACAACTGTGTAATTACAGAGAAATTATCAGAAAGTAAGTGGTAATTTCTGGTAATAACGAGTAACTATGTTGTAATTATAATGTAATGTAATTTCTCAGATAAATGCCGGTAATTTCTGGTGATAAGTAATGATTAGCATGATAACAGCCTACATTAATTTAGTAAGATTTGCAATCATTACTGAATAATTACTTCTTTGGAAACATTTGCTTACCTTTCCTTCTCTCTTAAATGGAACTTCCATATTCTAGTTCAGAAGACGGATGAGGTTGTTACAGTAATGTTACTCAATACCTACTATGAAAGTAATAGATAACACCATGGGAACTGTACTACTACTACTGTACTAAGTAAAGTCAAGCTTGGTACCTCAATATTACAATGATTTTACCTTGTAGTTAGTGTATTGAAGTGCTACCAACTATTCAAGCGCACAAGGATGTCACAGATGTGGCGCTGACTTTTAGTGACTTTTAGTAGTAGAAGAGGAAGAGATGGATGAAATAACTTCCTTTATGTGATTTACTAAGCCAGAAAGCATTCATTTCTCTTTTGATTCCATGTGGTATTCATTGCCTAGAGAAAGCATGACTTCTCATTTTTAGCAAACTAACCTACTGCTGTGAACACATTTTTTTACTGAATGGGGATCCCTTTTTTTTTCTGCTAATCACAGTAACTATAGTTTTTTTATTGAAACCCACTGTGAGGAATGTGTGGTCCCTGCCAGTATTCATAGACATAATAGTGCTTTTAATTACGCTTACACACGGCTGTATTGATACAAGTGGCCTTGTTACTCTTAAGGAATGTCAGGCAGATATTAAATGTTCTAGGTCAAAATTTCTTCATCCTTGATAAATCTGAGGTTGTTATATTTGGCTCACCAAATGTTGCTCTTGAATTTGAAATATTGGCCACCTGGAGACTAAAAGGAGAGTTTTTGTAATGATTAGTTTGATTCAAAATTCATAGGGTATCAAAAGGTATAACAATACAAGTAAGAAAATGATAACAAAGGTACTAGAACAAGGCAATATCTGACCTTAGAATTTTTTTTTTAGAAAGACAAGATTAGAAAGCAGCATCAGTGTGCCCTTCCAGTAATATTACAAATGCTTTGAAGGAGACAATCACAGAATATAGAAGATATGAAAAATAAATAAATAGCTGCAACCAGGGGAGGGAAGTCTGACTGAGGCAGGAATAGAAGGAATTACAGTCGTGTAAATGTGAAGATATAAAGGCATGGATAACTTTTTCAAGGTCAGCAGAGAACAAAAAAGACCTTTATATATATATAGATATACATATTTTTTAACTGAAAGAAGAAAGACTGAACAAAACTCTTAACCTGATCATTAAAGCAGAGATCTGAATCAAATATCACACCCAAATTCTTGGCTACAGGCTTAATGTTGTCGGATAAGTTGCCACTATTGACTCTAATGTGGTTGATGGAGTCTGGAGGCCCAAACAGAACAATGTCAGACTTATTTTCATTGATTTGAATTGGTCCTCAGTTGAGTGCAGACGCAAAAGGAGAGATAATATAACAGAACATTGGGTTTGCTGGGAGTTTTTATTCCTCAAATAAGAGTTTGGCTCTTTAAATTCTATAGGAATATGTAGAGCCTCATGGCACCCAGCCTCTCTTCAACTTTTCCCCCTGTCTTTCATCTGCTCTTCCAGCCTTTCATCTTCCCTCCATCCCACCGCTCCGACTCCCGAGATCGGCCTGATTAATGGAGATGACAAACAGCACTCGTTTATCTCTCCCTCTGTCTCCTTCTCCCCCTCCCTCGCTTTATTAATGACCGTAATCAACCTTAAATAAATAATTTGTGTACCTCGGCGCATGAATCATTTAAACATCTCGCCGTTCCCACCTGTGGCGAAATCAAAAGTTGGGGAAAAAAAAAAAAGTGCTTCGCTATGCAATTTCCTCCCTTCTCCCCCCCCCCCCCCCCCCCCCCCCTCCTTTTCACACCTTTTTTTTTACCTCCTCTATCTTCCTCCCATTTGTTTGAAAGTGTCTGAGAAACACCTTGAAGAGATTAAAGGTCCGCTGTGGCGCAGCAGAGGGCCCGTCTCCTCTCTTTTGACTGGTGGGAACACTTCAAACGGCGTGGTGACCCTCTTGTTTCCCGCTGTTGCATCATGGCCGCGCTGCATGCTGTTTACTTTCAAAGGGCCAAAATAATTCACAGGCTTTCTCTCTCTCTCGCCCCCCTTTTCTCTCCCTCTTTCGCTCTCTCCGTCGCTTTTTCTTCGAGCGATGCAATGCAGCAGGTCTCCCTCAAAGTTAAAGCGGCGCTCTTTAAACTGCGGCCAAGTAACTTCGTACCAAGTTGGGTCCAAACCTTGACCCGTTAACTTTGGAGTAGAGTGTGTGTGTGTGGATGAGGTAGGGGCAAGAACAGTGGTTTCTCCTCCTCTTCGGTGTCTGCGATATAATCTTTTCACCTGAAAACATATAAACACACACACACACACAGCCTGGGTGGCTCGTACCGCTCTTGCCGCGAACCATCTTCTCTAAACGCTGCACGCGTTTATTGTGCTCTCCTTTGGTCTCTGGGACTTTCTCTTCAACACCTTTTCACACACCGGAGATCGCTTGATGAGCCGCGCCGCACTTCCCTCAAAGCGTCTCTACTGGCGGTTCTTTGTCACCTTAGTCCTGTATGATTGAGAGTAAAATGCCGCTCCACATTGGCTGAGCGGTCCGTCACAGCTCATCTCTGGCTGGTCATGGAACAGTGAAAAAAGCCCCAGCGAAAGTTCTTTTTTCTT
Organism: Centroberyx gerrardi; assembly: GCF_048128805.1. Classification (NCBI taxonomy): domain Eukaryota; kingdom Metazoa; phylum Chordata; class Actinopteri; order Beryciformes; family Berycidae; genus Centroberyx; species Centroberyx gerrardi. The sequence goes on along the minus strand of NC_135999.1, from coordinate 3,200,117 downwards.
CAGAAATCCTTTGAAAGTTACAATTTAAGTTCAGTTGAGCTCAGTTTTATTTGAAAATTCTGTTTGTTTTGTTGCATAAAAGTTTTCGTATTGCATACTGTCATTTGTTTAGCACTCTTTCATTCATTTTCTTTGGTCCAAACATAGTGGAAAAGTTTACTTTGTTGCATTTGTGTTTGGTTCGTTCAGGTTCACACTGCCCAATTACAAGCCAACCAGTGCTTGTAAGCAAAAGTCACATGGACTTACATCCTGCCAGGTTAGAGATTTTGGTGTTGGTGAGGGAAGTTAAAACACATCCATTTCTGGGACATCCTGTTGGCTCAGCTGGCTATGGGCAGAAACATTGTTTACTTTAACTACGTGTTTGCAAGATGGCTGTCATGCGTATCCTGCGGTCGTTCGGAGCGCTCTTTGTGCACGTCCTCAAAAATTAATGCTACGCGTCCGCAAGATGCAATATCCACATACCCACAGTATAGGCAGTAACCACAATTTTATGCCCAGTTACGTGACAGATGCTAGGACAGATGGAGGAATCATTTGAAGAGAAGCTGACAGAACTTGTCCGCAACTACCAATATCTCTTGTCTCGATTCCTCTACACAGCAACAAATATGCATATGTGAGAAATTGCCAACATTTTAGGGATAGGAAGCAAATCTGCGACCGTTATGTCCGTGCACGGCGGAAAATACTGGAGAAACGGAGCAGGGGCTGATGGCGTGTTTTGCCCCCAAAAACCGCCAATCGGACAAAAAGTACGCAGACGAGTATGTGAATAATGCCGTTCGCAATGCAACCACTTTGCATACGCGTACGAGTAATAAAATTGAAGCATGTTTCCAGCCTAAGGCATGTACCATGAAACACACCGTTAGAGTAGAAGATACCAGGTGGAAAAAGCAATAATTCAATGAAAAACTGCTGAGAAACGCCAAATAACCAATCTTGGATTGCTGCCTCTGAGCTTTTGGGGACCCTGGGGGCAAATTTATTTGGGGGCTCTTACTATCACCAACCCACATATTATTATGCCTGTCACTACCCTGATTATGGGTATGATGGTAATGCAATAGGTGTGTTTCCTTCAAAGAAATGTACATGCATAAGAATAGAAAACAGAGGAAAACAATGAAAACTACTAACTAGCTTCCTCGTTACCACAAGAGTCAGCAAGCCATGCTTTATGATAATTGCCTGGTTGGAACACTTCTTTGCTTAGCTGAAAGTATGTGTAAAAGCCAGTTTCACCACTTTAGCTTATTCCTGGGCTCTAGCTTTGCTGAACATGACAAATATACATAGATAGATAGATTATAGCCTAAATATGATAGCCTAAACCAGGGGTATTCAACTAAAATTCAAGGAGGTCCAGTCACTAAAATTTCTTCCCATCAAAGGTCCGAAGTATTATAATGTCTAACTTGTGCTATGATTCGGAGGCCTATAGTTGTTGTATGACCTTCTATCAAATACAATAAACAATGTACATTTCAATATCATTTCAACATTTATTGATCAAATTCAAGAACTTTTCCCATGCACACGCATTGAACATGTGTGGAAAACAAATCAGTAGCTTAAACATAATTAAAAGTATCACAATTATTTTCTAAATGAAAGTAAAAGAAAACAAGACAGTCTAACTAAAAAGTCTTTTTTTTTTTTGCCTCTTTTTGAAATAGTGCAAACAGAACTTTCATGTCCCTTTTTCCCAATTCAGGTCAGTCAGTCAGTCAGGTAACGCTTAGTGATATGTCGCTTCGTGAGATGGCGTCTAGAGGGTGTCTCTGACTAAGAGATGGCCCGGAGTCTCTTAACAGTGGAAACAAATCTAGGTTATATCCAGGGGGTCATTGGACCGGAACCGGAACCAGCGGTACGTCGTTCCGGGAGGGAAGTTGACGACGTAACGCGCGTTCCGGTTCTGAAAAAGTAAATACAGAAACTAGACATTCTTTCCTATTTTCAACCCAATGTGAGTGATTAAACAATGTGTTCAAGTGAATTGAACTTGTTTCCATGAAGTAGCACTGTTATGAGCGAAGCTGCCGCTGTTTCTGCCGTCAACAATTCTGTCCGTTTTCCGACGATCAGTGTGGCCGCAGCTACTGCTGTTCAACACACGCACCGTGGGCCTGGACAGGATCTGGACTTGTTCTCTTCCTTTTTCCATATTTTCTTCTTCACCTCTCTACCTTAATAACAATATCTTACTTTTCTTATTTTGGAGCAAGGCATGCTGTCATCTCTCTCTGTGTAGCTTTCGTCTCTCTCTCGCTCTCTGTGTTTTCCTAGCGATGCACTATAAACAAATAAACTATAAACTTTGATTGGCTGAGTTCAGTCAAGTAGACGCATGTGATTGGTCTGCGACCTCCTAGCTCCACTGAGCGATTACCGTATGAGCTGAAATAGCTGCGCCTAAGGTCTATAACTGCGCCCGTGGAAAAAAACGCTCCGTCAATCTTATCTTCATTAATTGATCAGAAATGGGTCGCGGTCCAGACAGAACCGTCGCTGGGTCCGGATCCGGCCCGGAGTCCGCCAGTTAGTGATGCCTGGCCTAAACCATACATTTATATTTATTATGAAATATTTGTTTGCAGCCTCAACATTAACAACTAATACAAGCTACTATAAGAAAAGCAAGGCAAGCTAACTAATCGCTAATCTATGGTAAATTACCACAAGCAAGCTACAAAGCTAGCAAGCCTGTGTAGCTGTAACTGTATTTTCTGCAAATACTTTCTGTTCTGAAAACACTACAAGCATTTTAGTAATATTTGATTACACACAGACCATCTTAGTAAAATAAATATTGTCTACTTACATTTGTAGGCCTTTGAAATCGGACTACCAACAGCACCAATCGCTTTCTTGTCCGCCGCTGAAAGTGATGCACGGCAACGGAGGTTGTGTAGCAGCAATGCATTATGGGGCATCTCAGTATGCCTAGTAACGTTGGGAAAATGCTTGCCAAAATAGTATACATCAAGACATTTTTTGCATACACAAAATCCACATATTAAGCAGTGGAAACACACTACATTTAACGTCACACTTAGCATGTTAAGTATGAGTAGTGCCCGGTTTCTTCACCCTGACAAATATACTATGGTCATTTTGTGCTATGGGACAAATTATACTTCTTGCACTTTTAAATCAATGCATTTCACCATGTGACAGTGAAACTCGTCATTTATATCCAATATTCTGACATCACGTGTGCATATGTGAATTATTTCACAGCCATAAGCTCTACAATGAAGCCTCCACTTTCACACATCAAAACAACAAACACTGCTGAACATAATCAGTACGACTTTTTACCTCTATACCATTTGTGTGGCAGTCTGGTTATCTCCACTACCCCCAGACCAAAGGATGCAATATGAGAGCAGAACAGAAATTTGATTTGGTTTTTATTACATATTCTGTATGCTTGGCCATGATTCATTATTCTGAGGGTATTTTCGCAATATTCACTCTGCCCTTTCCAACCCTGCTTTTTCATGTGATACACCGTTATACGGGTTGGGTTAGAGAACACACTCAAGGCCTCGATATAAAAATGGGAACCTAAGCCCATGTTACAGACACTGTGCAGTGGCAACACAGTCTGGTAAAAAGTCTTGAAACGCATGATTACATGTTGTGGACTCAAATTATGTGAAGATTACGTTTCTCCACCACAAATTAAATGACAATACCACAAATTGGATTATGTGATAAAAGCAAGAATTAGATTATGTGATAATAGGAAGAATTGGACACACCAGTTTCTCCTGTTTGTCACATTAAAAGGTTAGCTAACGCTTAAGTTTAGGCAAGTAAAACAAATTTGGTTAGGTTTCGGTTTAGGCAACTAAAACTTTGGGTAAAGTTAGGCAACTAAAATAATTGGGCTTCAGTTATGGTAAGGTTTTGCTCATGGAACAGCTCGCTAACCAGCTGGTTAGCACTTCTAGCAGACAAAACAGTGTTGTGCAACAAACAAAGGCTACACCAGATATTTTAAATACATGTCCACTATCCCATACTGCCTTTATGATTGGTGTAGCGGTAACGGAGATTCACTTATTACAATGACCAATTTCACCACCAGCACTTTGACTTTCTCCATATTTGTTGTTGCTATGGGAAACGGCGAGCCTCTGCTTCATCACGATCGGTCGGACGCTTTTCCGAAAAGTTGAACATTTCTCAACTTTTGAAAGCGCTCTGCTCTGCCAAAAAAACGCCGGCTGCAGCGCTTTTCGGGAGCGGCCGCCTTTTGTGCGTCTTCCTTCCCAGCGCTTTTAATGAGAAAAGGGCGCTGGCAGTTGGGGAAAAAACGCTATGTGTGAATGCAGCCTTACACGCATTATTTCACTATCAAACCTGTTTCCTGTTGTGTCTCCTTCTCGTAATCGTTTCTTGGTCAGTAAATGTATTTCTCTTACTTTTTGTACAAGGAGCAAGTATTTGCATTTTAAGAATTTTGGGAGACCAGGTTCACAGTGGTGTCAAGCTGAAGATATTTAAGCACATTTTTAGGGCAAATATTGAGCACCGAAAGCAATATAGCAGTTTGAAATCTAGCCAAGCTTGATCGGAGAGCAAGCTTTGCTGGCAAGGTTTCAACATCAACAAATCAGAGACAAGAAAATTGGTCAGGTGACCTGTCCTCAGCCTAAAATATTTTCAAAATGGTCCAACTGCTAGGCTACTAATTAGTAAACACAGCTAGGAAATAATAGCAGTGATTCTTTAGGCTATATTTAATCTAGCAAGCTAGCTAGCTAGTTTATAATGCACGTTAACAAATTCCAGTGGATAACCTTGATTTAATTATTAATTTATTACATTTTCAGTAGAAAAGAGGAGGCCAAGATAACAGTGATGGCAGCAGCATCTATTATTTCATCCATTTTCACTCCTCCAACTGTCAAGTTTGTCAGTTACTCTTACCCATTGCCATCATTGCCCATTGCCAGCAAATTTTGCCCCAAATTTGCCCTAAGAATTTGCCTGTCTATCATCAGCTTTAGACAGACATCTCTATGGTAAAACAGTCATAATCAACAAACCAGCTAGTATTTCATCTGTTGCTGTGGAGCATACCCCCCCCACCCCACAACTCCAAAAGGCTTTGCTTTATACACATCTCCGTTTCAAAAGGTCTTTTCTTCCTAACCCCGTTGTTTGACTGTATCAAAGCGATGAAGCCCGCGTTGCAAATGAAGTTTCAGTCGCCTGTTTTAATCAAAGACACAACAACCTTGGTTCTGCCAGGCTGATGACACAGAGGCTTCTCTCTCCTCATTAGTCCAGACACATTGCTGTCTCAATAGGGAGAAAGGCTCACCTTTGAGTCAAATCACAGCTCCGGTACTAAATATGGCCTGTGTGGAGAAAATAAATTGCCGTCTTTGTTATTGTATGGGATATTTTATATGAGGCTGCATATGTGACTGTACTTTTTTTTTTATTTTATTTTTTTTATATATATATATACATTTTTGTACAGAAATTTTGCATTCAGTGCCCCATAACAATTAAAAACATTAATACAAGCAAACAAAAGAATTCATACATGCAGGAAAGTTTCACACGTGCAAAGAAAATACAAGCCTCGACGAATAATCCTTATATTTGGTTAAAATAGTGATGCAAGCTTCTGTCAGAGGGAATGAGGTTTGATTATTTTCAAAAAGCAGATGAGGCATGTTTTTTCTCAAAAGTGAGGGTTTTTTTTTTTGTTATTGTTTGTTTTTTGAATTTCTACTGATGTACCATGTGTTGCGTAATGCGGCTCTTACAGATCCCCCCCTAGGAACAGTTTCCCTCGCAGAACACACAAAAGAGCCCACTGGGCCTCTGAATATTCATTAAATTTGACATTCTAGACAGGAAGGGAACTGACAAGCATATCAGCCTGACTCACTCAACGCAGTGCCCATCTTAATCCGCTGATAAGCCCTGCCATGTTTGAATACCCAATCAGGAAGTTTAGCTGGTGCGATCCAGTCCAAGCCCAAATTGCTCACCTTTTGTGACAAAGAATGTAAAAAAAAATGTTAAATATATTTTTAAGTTTTAATTGTAGGCCTAAAAGAGACGAGGGAAAGGTGTTCTCTCCAGTATATAGGAAAAACGTGTGTATAAAAGATAACCAAAGGGAAAACAATTCATTTTGATGCAATTTGCGATCACGCTTTTAATTAATTTCCACCTCTGGAAACAGATATGCAACAAGAACACTGCGTGGTTTCTAATTTGCTGTCCATCCCTGAAAGTTTGCTGCAATATTTCCTGCACGCTCTGGTTCATTGCACATGTTTGCACGATTGTTAATGAACACACACACACACACACACACACACACACACACACACACACACACGGTCGGCTCGCATACATGAATAAGAATCAGTCCTTACAGTCACTTCACAAGGAAGGAGAGTTAATTCGACAAGTGTGTTTGTGTGTGTATTCGTTGGTAGATGCTTGCTGGTGCATAGCCAATGGGAGGCTCAATGCCAGTAGGATCTAAAGGAGAGTAAGTGTCTGTAAGTGTGGAGAAGTTGATAGGAATTTTTAAAAAAAAAACTGTCAACAAAGTTGTTTTTCAAGGGCACTCTTACAGATTTCTGCCTGAAGTCTTTGAGCGCCTGATAGTGGATGCGGTGTCAGGCGACTCGAACATGTTTTATAAGAGCGTACATGTGTGTGTGTCAAAGAGAAAGGGTCCAGGGGCTAATATATCTCCTGCTGTGTGTGTGTGTCCGCCAGGGCACTTCCACCCCCTGCTGCGTCTCTGGATGCCGCCATTCCTGGGGTGTAACACAGCGTCTGTTAAACCGGCCCATGATTAATTCATGACCAGCACTTCACCACATGTCGCTATCACACTGCTGAGAGCGTGCACACACACACACACACACACACACACACACATTCACATAACGGCCTCTATATCACTACAACAAAAGTGTCTCTCTCTCTCTGTTTCTGTTTCTCCACATTCACACATCGGACAAGCAACACGACACATTGGTATGTGAGTTTACAAAGGCAAAGTCACAAAGTGCTTTACATTCATTGAAGATACCACCTGTTCATAAATGAAATTAATGTATAAACAATGCATAAACAACTGTGGACCTATCAGAATATACAGTAGGTCTGCAATGCTAGACTGATTTCTCACTGGAAAAACAGCACACCAATGTTTAATATAACATTATTTGTTATTTATTACAACATATTGGATATTATTATAGGTAACACCTTTTTAAGACTTTATCTGGAGCTGCAGACACCCTGCAGTTACATCTGGCTTTGTTTATGTTTGATTAATTGTTCTTAATTTGACTGAAAACATTACACACAAATACATTTACTGTTTACTAACCATATGTGACAGCTATATATAGGTTTTAAGTTCCAATTGGATCTGAAAGTTGAGAAGATCCTAAGCAGAGCAGCGCCTCCTTTGGCCACTAGTTCTGAAATTGGCACTAGTGAGCACATTAGAAGAAAATGTGTAGCCCCATGTTGCGTATCACATATTCAGGATGCATGACACAGGCAATTTTTGTCAGATAGATCATCGATACATCGTTCAATATTGGTCAGTACCTGTTGGGCCAGCAAAAATGGCTGTAATTGTGGAAAGTGTGACATGTTACATTGGAAAAAGGAGGTAAACAATGTACTTTGAAGACATTCACAAAGCTATATTTGCAACTGTTTAACAAGGTAGGGTATTTGTTCATTTTGTAGTTCAGGCAGCAACACAGTGACATACTAGATGAAAATTAGAACATAAATTTGTGTTATTTCTATAGCACAGCCTTAAGGACCTGTGTATATCAAAGACTGGGTATTTAATGCAATTCTGGAATATCTATTTACTGAGACCACCTCTGTAAGAGTGGGCTTTTACATTTGTCTTTGAAAAATGACGCTTCCTAATTTTTACTTGAAAGAAGATGCTTAGCAACTGTGACTGGCTTGATGTGGTTCCCCCCAAGTCTTCAGTCTAGACTTTGGAGCAGTTGAAAAGGCCTTGCCTGAAGATCCCAGGCTGTGCTCTGTGCTGAGGAGGTTAAAAGTTCAGTCATATAGCCAATGGCCAGACGCAGCCGAGCATTAAAAGTAGTCAGAGGAATCTTAAAAACAGTCATAAAATTCACATTTAACCAGTACGAGGACACTAAAGTTTGAGTTATGTAACCTTGTCTCTTAGTTAAAAGCCTTAATGCTGCATTTAGCATATTGCCAGAGTTCGGAGAAGAACTTTTGACCTAAGGAAAAACATAGAGTGATCTAAATGAGACAAAGTGCGGTTGACTTTCTCTACATTGCCAAAGGACAAAAACGAGCTAATTTCCGAAGTGTTTCTTGGCTGGAGAACGCACTAGCATTCACACACACAAATATGCCTGGCCGGGGATGTATGCAAATACAGACGCACACACATAGAAAACAAATACACACACGATTGTCACATGCTGTACTTAGGTAGTGAGGGAAAGACGTGTGTGTGTGTGTGTGTGTGTGTGTGGAGGATGGAGGCAGATTCACAAAGACCATCTAAAGCAAAATTTAATACAAATACATCTTGATCTGTTTGCGAATAGCAGCCATGCATACCGTGTTTACTAGACTTCGCCACACTCTTTCAGCTCCTATCTACATCTCCCTCTCTTCTTTGTTCCCGCCCCTCCGTCCCTTCACACTTCGCTTTTTTACTCTGTCATCTTGCATCATATCCCTTCCTTGCTGGGAGCCCTAAATTAAAGCCTTGAATTAAAAAATCCAGGACAGCAAACCCATATAACTTTATTATGGCCTCAATGCCTCAATGTGCGGCAATAAAAAGTTATACGGGGACCATTTTGATGTCCTCCATTCTTTAATTATGGAATACCGTTTGGAGGACTCAGCATCCGATTGAAGTATATGAAAAGCTGAATACATTGTTTTTTTTTTTGTTCCTCTATTCAGAAACCTGAGTTGCAAGAACGAGAGCAGGACCTTTCCGCAAGAAGTGGAGTTAATTGGAAGTTGGGAGGAAAGGAAGGACTTTCAAACAAGTGGCCATCAAGGGCAGGCTAGGGTAGAGAAACTTGGGGCAGGCGAGGGGAACTTGATGGTTTGAGAAGCATGCCGCCGGTTGTAAAAACACTTCAACGGCAAAGCAAATCTGAGCCGGAGAGGTGAACTCAAAGCACTTTCTCCAGCCTCAGCAGCTACTGTGCTGTTGAAGAGTCCTTGAACACGACACTGAAGCCTCAGCTGTTTCAGTGGAGCTTTCACCGGCCCAGCGGTACAAGGCTGTGGTTGTACTGGGCAGCTCCCAGGTGTGAGAGTGTGCATGTGCCTAGACCTCCGTCCTCCCCCCTTCTCCTGCAATTATTCCCCCAAGCCATGTAATTTTGAACTTAAAGTAATAATCTGCAACATTTTCACATAAATAAATGTGTGTTTTACTACTCTGCGTTTTATGTTTCTGGGTTGTTTGGAATAAACAGAAGAAGAGCATGAGCAGTGATAGCCACCATGGCTGAACAGACAGAGAACAGAGCGCCACCTACAGAAACTCAAACTGCATCAACAGACGTCACAGTACCGGACACACTGTTTGATTGAGAGGCAATCTCTGGGAAGTGCAGTGCAGAAACACCACAGCAATGAGCGCTGAGCACCAAAGATGGAGACAAAAATAAATTAATAAGTACATAAATCAATAGGAACTCAAAGATTACCACTTTGGATCATAGTATTGAAGCAACAAGAAAAGAAGGAAACTCAAAAGTAGCGCCCCATCCTTCTTAAGGATGTGAAAGGCAGACCTTTGAGATTAGACTTTTAGATAATTATCCTGCAGTGGCTGAGTGGTGATCAGATCAGGACATACACAGTTGACAGAAAGTCAAGAGTCAAAACAGTTGAAAGCACAAAACTATAGGGTGTGAGAGAGATAAGTACAGATTGTGTCCAGTCCCTCAACACATCCGTGGCTATGACATATAGTTACCCCCAGCAAGGAGGCTCTGTTTTTGCCCGTTAGTTACCTCTGCCAATGAAGTTGAAAGGAGCTTGTTTTCAACCGTCTGTTAGTTTGTCTGTTTCTTAGCAAGACATCTCAAAATGTAACAAACAGATTTGGCTGAAAGTTGGCTGAAGTGGGAGTAAGTCAGCATATTCCCCATGAAAAGTTGACAGATAGCCTTTGGTCCAAGGATCGGTTTATTTGATTTGGTGATGATCCAGATCTGGGATTTCCACTATTAGACAATTATTGTTTTTTAGCCATAACTGTCATGCTGCGTTCATGTGCTGGTGGGATGGTCCAACATCCGGGACTTCGAAGTCAGCTACTAAATAACATTGTATATTTACATGCTATTTTCTCAGAAAATCAAACCCGGGAGACAGCCGATAAACAAACATAAACCACCACAAAGGTTGCAACTTTGCCAGTTGGAGACTTCAGAGTCAGCAGAATATCTGAAAAACCTATGAACAGATTTCCATTTGGTGGACAGATACGCACTGGGCCAAGAAACAATTGTAAAGATTTTGGTGGTGATCTGCATCTGGGATTTCAGCCATTGCAATTTTTTTAGTTTTTTTGCCATAACTTTGAAATTAGTGGAGATTGAGACTTGATTGTAAATCGCTAAGGGTATGCGTGCCAGGTCAAGATAACAATTTAACTTTAAATTAAAATTCAAGTGATAGGAATGATGTCTTTGGGTGTAACAGCAAGTTGGAGAATTGTTCAGCATTGGTGGAGATTTGCACTCTCTGAGTGGCTTCTAGTTCTTTTTAAAGAGTAGATGTCACCACCTATTGACTCTATAGAAGGAGACATCACCTGGCACAAAGACCAGCCAATAGCATATGGCCAGTTCGGTACCCTAATTTTCACCATTAGGTGTCAGGCTTCACCAAAGATTTGGGTTTGGGGTTCAGATACTCTTTAAATATGAGAGGAGGATTGTGGAAATTGTGCGAAAATTCGCAACTAAGGTGAGGATCCATAGTTGAAGTTCAATTTTCACTATAATACATCTTTCCATTTGTATCCATTTGAAACTGCTCAATGAAGAACAAACATGACTTTTAGAAAATTATTAAGTCCTGTACATTGTGATGAGGTTTGATAGCGTAAAGGCATACAGAGGAGTGTCTCACCCCTGACTCACTGACCTGAATTTGTATCTTGATGAACCCGGCGCAGTAGCAACAGTGCAATGGTAAAAACATCAAAAAGCCTTTGACATCTGCAGGGCATCCCGATGGCTCAGCAGGCTAAAGCTCATGCCACATGCTTGAGATGTTAGCAGTTCAAATCTGACTCAGGACCTTAGTCACATCATCCCCTCTCTCATCTCTTATCTCTCTCTCTCTCTCTCTCTCTCTCTCTCTCTCTCTCTCTCTCTCTCCCCCTCTCTCCACCATGCACTGTCTAAATCAGTCAGATATTCTAAAAGGTTTATTTATTCTAAAAGCTTTATTATGAACTGAAGGATCCTGCTGAGGGAGGCACTTGTGACAGCAGAGGCGATCCTGTCAGGAAGCGATTATTCAAGTCGGCGCATCAATTAACACGTCTGCTTAACGAGGAGTCCTGTTGTTATTGGCGACAGCGGCGTTATCAGCGGGAGAGACGGTTCCAGGAGCTAATTAATCGACCAATCGGCTAAGGGGGTTTTCAAAAGCACTTAATTTCCACAGAATCAACAGTGGCTACCCACAGTGTTTGCTAACACGATTAACAAAACAAAAAAAGATCAGACAGTTATATTAATATTGCAACTTATTATTGGACAAAGCCCTACTCATCATGCTGTTCTGATTACCGAATGTGTAGAATGAGGTGAGACACTTAATGCAATGAAGTTATAGGCATGTCATTTCACAGTATCTATGTTTTATTAGGTTTTATGGGGGAAGCCTTGATATTACATGCTTGACATGTAATACTGATTGTAAGGATCGCTGGTTTGAGTCCCTCAGCCAATAGGAAAGTCTTGTACCGCTGCAATGGAGATGGTTAAAGGTGCTACGTGTAGCATTTTAACATCAATAAATCATTACCACATTCATTTTGAGACATTAATTTAACCTCTGTAAACAAACAAGACCATCACCGAGAAGACTGGCAGCCTCTAACAGGATCTACACTGGATTTACATTGTGAGCCACTGGGTCGGATTTGGAGGGAAATCTGCTGGATCGCTTTACAGCACAAAACAGGAAGAGGGCGCTGTTCTTCCAGAGCAAACAGAGCTAAAGCTTTCAGAGTTTCTCGTAATGAAAGATGGTGGAAGGAGAGAAAGGCTGATGGAAAAATCACTTCCAACATGTTTATCTTAATCTTAATAGTCTGAATTTTAAGAAACACTAGCACTAACAATACCACTGGCGTGAGATATAAGTTACCAATCGTCTCGACCGTGGTCATGTTTGTTTATGATAATTATACCAAGGAATCCGAACTAATTTGACAATGATATATAGATGTTTAAAATTGCTATGCATAGCACCTTTAATGGCCAACAGTAGAAGAACAGAGCAGCTGAGCAGCTCAGAGATGCAAGGGTTTAGCAGGGCTTCACTGAAAATAAACAGGCATAATCTGCCAACCTACACTGTGTAATAAAAGGCGGAAAAGAGAATCTTATCTCTAGATTTAAATAGCTAGAATGTGAAACACCTACAGAGTTGAATTGCTTTATGTTCACTCTACCAACATTTTTTTTTTCTTTTCAGGTGCATTTCAATTTGGCAAAATTGCCGTAGGCTTGGTTTTTATCTTATCATACATCAGAGATATAGAAGGGAAATTGACTTGTGTAGTAGCTAAAGACCCCGAAACTCAGATAATCTTTTGACAAGTTTGTATTATTTTGAGGAAAGCCTGGCACTGACCTAGCTATTTGCTTAGAGCAGTTTTTCCCTTATCTTTAAATCGGCCTTAAATTATAAGTTCCCCATCACAGCCTTGGGGCATGATGGGCTGTCCTCACCTACAGAAGGTTCCACATGACCCACAAGAAATCCATGCACTTGAAAAAATATCCTTCTTAACGAGTCATGTATTAGTATTGCATTTTAAAATCCTATTTTCCTTAAAACAAATAAAAAAAGTCGGCCCAGTGTGGTGAGATAATTTGACCTGTTTCCAATGCAGAACAACTTGTTTCAACAGTTTTCTTGAATAAAGTGTCATTTTCTTGATAGTAGTGGCCTTATTCTGCCTGGATTCAAGATAATGACACTTGTTTCCTTAAAATGTTGCAAAGTGTTTCCTTTCCTTAACTTCTTCAAACAAGTGAAACTGTATTGAAAACAAGTGAAATGATCTCACAGTGGTTTTTTAGACTGAATATGAGACTTGTTAAGATGAACATTTTTTGCAGCGTGTATACTGGCTTCAATCAAGAGTTTTTGCATCACATGGTCAGCGTAGATATTATTTTGTTAATTACAGGTTTAGTTTTTTAATCAGTAGTTGTTGAGAGAGGGGAGTGTTTCACTATGCACATCCACATTTTCCATCCAATTACAGGTCCGCCTCTCTAACCTCTTGTCTACCAATACCGCCCATACATCATAGGTGGTCACATGTGAACGCACTCCTTCCATCCCCCTGCATTTGACTTTTTCAGGTCCTCGCTGCCAGTTCTTTACACACCCCAACTTAGAAGAAAAGAGGCAAAAATCATGGGGAATATGCTGACTTACACCCACTTCAGAATCTGCACTACAAGCTCTACAGGAGAATTCACAAGAGCTGAACAGCCAAAGAGAACTAGCTAGATATCTGAGACAGCAACTAGCACAGCACATCTCCAATTTAACCCAGCTTCCACTTTCTCTTTATCACTCCCTCTCTAACTCAATCCCTTTTTTTCAGCTCTTCCCCCTCTCTTCCTCACCCCCTTCTTTCCTCTCTCTTTGTCACACACACACACACACACACACACACAAACACACACACCATTTCCTAAGTCTTTGCATCCATCTGTAACACACACAAACGCACACACTTTGCTTCACGTTGCGCTTTCCCCCCACACAATTCTCCACTGCTTTTTCACACAGTCAGTGGAGGAGTGAGAGGCTCGGGGAGGGAGAGATAGACGGGATAAAGAGAGCGAGAGAAAGAGAGAGAAAAAGAGCCTAATCCTGGATTGATGGCTGCTAATAAAGTTTGATTATGACTGACAAGGCACTCTGGGTTTCTAATTGACACTTCTAATAGCCTGGGAGCCCAGGCGGTGAAAAAAGAGAAGGTGGCGAGATACAGAAAGAGTGATAGAGGCTTTTCTTTAGGCTCAGCAAAGCTTGAATAGCTAGATCATCCCGCACCAAAAGAGTCCAAATCGCATGACGGGGGCAACAAAGAGAAGATGAGGTGACTAATAAGGGGTGTTGGTCCATTTCAGCCTTTCAGTTCAGAGTGATTAGTCAGTATTTTTTGCACATGCAGCATGTGAACCAACAAACTCAGGGCACGTCCACATCAAGCATGATTGGAGTGGTTCATTTGGCCAGGTGAGAGCAATGTGATTTGAACTCAGGTGGCACCAAATAACCGCAGCGAGACGCCTGGAAATGTGGATCTCTGTCCTGTTCCAAGAGAACTGTGGTACGGTTCATTGGAGTAAGACAACAACTGTTGGTGACTTTAGCGACGTCTCAGACCTGCTGTGACTTTTTCCAACCATGGAGAACAATGTTAAGGTTTTGACTCCCGAAGCATTTGGCGACAAACGTGTACGGCCGATGCCAATTTGCGCTACTTGCTTATCTAATACAAAAATCCTTGCTGATCACAGTGATGACATGACATAATCTGGCAAATTCTAGCGACTTTTTGTGCAGCCAATAGCTACTTTCCTTGGAAGACAGTTGGCGACACTGGTCTCAAACTGATGGCCATGCTCCTGTGTTCATGAGTTCTTAACTGGTATGAACACGAGACAAGGGAAATTACAGGAAAGAGCGCAAACAAGACCGCTGAGCTAAAAGTTACAGGGACTGAAATCTGATTTGTTTTGACTCACCCCCCGCCAACATCTCTAACTTTGGGGCGTCCTGGCGGCTCTGTTGGCTAAGGTTCATACTGTGTTACCGCAGTGTCCCGGTTTCAAATCCACCCAGGGACCTTTGTCGCATGTCATCCCCGCCTCTCTCTGCCAATCTCTCCTGTCTCCAACTATCTCTAACCTCACGGGATGCCAGCCTTCTAAAACTCTGTGCAATTAAAAAGCTACTTGTGAGCCCAAGCGCCTTTTGTTTACAAGCCCCGATTTGCTTGTTACTGGGCAGCGTGAACTTAAATGAACCAAATCCAACAAAGTAAACTTTTCTACTTTTCTAAGAAAACGAGCTGCAGGTGTGATCACACCCTCAGACCCCTCGAGAACGAGCCAAACTCGGCCCCTCCTCGGGCATCTTCACCTTTTGTGTTACCTTGTGTTCCCTTGCATGACCAGGTGCAGCCGCAGTAACTCTGGAGCACAAGCGGCTAAGAACTGCACAATGGCTGGTGGTGGCAATTCTGTTTTCAGTTTCCCTATTTCTGTGAGCTAATTGTCTTAAGATTTACCATAAGACGTTCTAAAGAAGATGTGGCATGAACAGAAAGAGACCCCAACAGAGCTTCTTTGGACAAGAAAGAGAACTGAATCCTCTGAAGGGTACTAACAGTTTTAACACAAAGAGAACTGATTTATTTTCCAGTTGGTTCCGGTTGGTTGGCAACTTAAAGAGGACAGAATTTGGATTGTTGAAAAAGGACAATATGTTAAAAAGTCAAGGCTATTCCCTTCCTTTTACTCCTAGTCAGAAGGGAATGTAATGTTTTTGTCTTTATATCCCCCTCCCTCTTCTTTCTCTCTGTCTTTCTGTGTACCTCATATTCAACGTCCGTGTGTTTTTCTTCTTGAATCACACACACATCATTCACCGTCTTTAAATGGAATGAGAATGTCCTTATTCCTGCTTTTCAAAACATCATTCTCTTCTGAGGGCAACTCGGCCACAAAGATGTGCCTTCCTGAGTGCTCTTTCGAACGGAGTAGTTTCACTCGAGGTGGAAACGGTGTGACGCATTGACCTCAAAATTTCTCAAATGGCTTCTTCGCATTCCGTGACATATTGTGTCCTCAAGGCAAAATCATATTGTAAAGGGAAGTTTTAAGCGGAACTGATTACAGTTTAAAGTGCAAGTTCTGTGTCTCAAAGTTTGAGAGGCTGTACTTACTCCTACAGACGCCATCTACATAGTTAAGTGAGTCCTTGTCTGTTTGATCTTCTTTTGCTCGTAATCTTTGTTTTCAGTGCAACTCTCCGTCCCCAGCTCACACACCCCACCCACACACACACTTACTGTCATAGACGAAATGTATCCTGCTAAAACCGTACATGTGAGCGCCACCCACAGAAACAGACGTCACAGTACTGGACACACTGTTTGTGACAGGTGATCTCTGGGAAGTGCAGTGCAGAAACACCACAGCAATGAGTGCTGAGCACCAAAGATGTTCCCAAAAAAATGTATTAAATAAATAAAACGAGGAACCTGAGTATTATCACTTTAATCTCTTACTAGGAAAAAGGAAAACTTTAGTGAAGGTTTGATATTTTGATGTTGATGGATTTTGCTCTGACTGGAGCATCACCAGTTTGAAACGAGGAATTATGGGCCGTGTTCGCCGCTCTGGGTTGTTTATGTCACACCTCCTGAAGACTGGAGTAGAGACCGATGATTTTAAATCAGTTTAGTTACCAACCAATTAGTCATATCGCCCCAGCTTGGATCAAATGACTTGCCAGACTTGGCTGTAACATCCAGGGTGTCGCATGCTGTGTGCTGTGGCAAACAACTCCAAATGACGGTACATTTTTATGTGCTCTCTCTCTCTCTCTCTCTCTCTCTCTCTCTCTCTCTCTCTCTCTCTCTCTCTCTCTCTCTCTCTCAGGCTCAGAGATGGTGGAGGCCCAGTGTCAGAGGTTTGAGGTGAGGAGCGCAGATGGAGAGAAAGTCCTGTTCTCCGCTGATGAACAGGAGATCAGCATCGGTACCGAGAAACTCAGAGTCACAGGTAGGGGGAGACACACACACACACACACACACACAGAGTACAACACATACTGTGCATACACACACATGCTGACCGATATGAGTGTTTGAAGGCTGATACTATGGATTAAAGCTATATTTTCTGCCAATATTCAATATATTTAAATTTAAAATAGAAGTATTGAGTATTTTGCCCTGAACTGTATTCTTATCAGGAAAAGGCATTTAGGCCATCATGAGACACTAAAACTCTCCATTGAAAGCCATAGTCATGAAATTCTTTTATGATTTCTCTGGTCAGACATATGACATAAAATAATGAAACATGTTGACTAGATCAGTCAATGGTGGTCTGGGAGGAACCTCCATCATATCGACACTAACTGGGTGATATATGATCTTTAATTAAAAGGCCAATATTGATTGAATACATCACCAAGCCGTTGTTTCGTTCCAACTCTCACACACACACACACACACACACACACATCATAGTAGTCCGATTTTTTACAGTATGCTGATGCTCCACATCCATGAGGAGTTAATTGGAGATTTTCCACAGTACTAATGCAGGATAGATGCAGCTTCAGAGGGCGGACTCACACTCTGTGGTGTTAACTTATCACTGTAATAGTTTGGGTTACTCTGGGACACACACCCATACATACACTGTAGGCTGTTACAATGAGTGATCCTGATAAGTGCAGCCAAACAGGACTTGGGTCAGCAAGCAGAGCGCAGTTTGTAGTGAGAGAGAGAGAGAGAGAGACTGGGAAAGAGAGTAGGGGAGAGAGTGAAAAAGAGAGATGGATGAGATACCGATGGCAAAGGGAAGGGGGGGGGGGGGGGGGGGTAGTAGGGAAAGAGAGAGGAGGTGATATGATTACCGAGGAGAGGAGGAGAAACATGCGGGGCAAAGAAGAAGGAGAAGAAGAGAGGGGTGAGCGAAGAGAGGTGAGGATGATTGCAGAAGACAGGAAAAAGCAATTTAAGTGAGATGAGAGGAAAAGCGAAGGGTTGAGTAGAAAAATCGGCCTCCTCTGTTTGCCTTTCCTTTGCCACAATATCTTTTTTCTGTCTCCTCCTCCGTCTCTCACTTACTCATTCTCTCTCTCATTTAACGAGGTGGAGAGGAGGTCAAGTGGAAGCAGGCAGGGGTCGGCCAGCTGTCTGCGTGTGTGTGTGTGTGTGTGTGTGCTTGCGTATCTGTGTCTGTGAATATGTGTGTGGTTCTGTCTATGTTTGTGTATTAGTGCATGTTTGAGATAAATTGTGTGTGTGTGTGTCTGTCTGTCTTGTATATTTTTACATTCCCTTACTGCTTGTGTATAAACCCCACACCCACCCACCCACCCACACACCCACCCACACACCCACACACCCACCCACACACACACACACTCACTTAGACATACACAAATTCAGCTTTCATGCAGTAAAACACACATAGAAACACACCAAATATGCATAAAGTGAAACTGAAGTGAAACCCACACATCCATGTACACACACACACACACACACACACACACTAACACACACACACTCCAGCCCAGGTAATTGGGGAGATCTGTCCATTAGAGGCACTCCGAAAGAACGAGGGAGCAGGGGATGGATGGAGAGGTGAAGGGGTAGAGGTGTAGAGGTGATGGATGCTGACATTTACACTGTTTGATGGAGGAAGGAAAGAGGAGGAGGAGGAGAAAAGAGGGAGGGGGGAGGGAAAGGAGGAGAGGAGAAGGAGACAGCAGTGATTTAGGGAAAGAATATAAACACAAACATGCATTCAACTCACATGTATGGAGGGCCAAAGGAGTCAAAATTAAAATGCAATCACTATGCTATATATATATATATATATATATATATTAGATTTCTAGATAGATGTTTCTATTGAACTTAATTTACTATTTAAATTATTACAATTTCATTTTAAGTGTTTAGATTTAACTTTGGATTTTTAAATTGCCAATTTTTCACCTTTTTTTTTACAGTTTGTGTTTCTATGTGTGTGTGAAAGAGGAGCAGACGGTGGAGAGAGCATGAAAGACAGAAAAGGAAAGACGAACAGATGAAAGGACTATGATCATTAGAGGCTAACTCTCCCTAGAGGCATTCTCTCTTTGTCTGCCCACAGGGAAAACAACATGACCTTGGTCCACACTTACCCCGTCCTCCACTGTCGATCAACAGTACGGACTGACTGCTATAGTTTTATTGGAGTGTCGGTCAGGGATGCTAATTATAATTTACATAAATAAAAAATAGACCAAAAGGGAATAAATAAAAACTAAATTCAATTAAAAGGTAAGTTAAAAGGTTCTGGAGGACTATGAATTATATATCAATCAATATATTATATATCAATATCAATCCAATTGTGTGATCACCACAAGGCAATCGACCACCAACATGAACAATATTCATTTATGGATTATTTTCTTGAACAATATATTCATGCAATACCGTATTGTATACTGAGTTCATATCAAAGATTCGTATCATCTTACAAAGGTGGCTAAGTCCTATTTCAGGAAAAAGGAAAAAAGGACAAAACTGAGTTCTGAGACAAAACTGAAACCTGCCATTACATCCCTGATGTAGAAGGGGGGAGGGGGGGAGCATCAGATATGGAAGAAGTTGTTGAGATGGATCGAGATTTGATGTGTTTCTCACTCCATATGATGAATTAGTGATGTATTCTGCCCTAGCACCGCTCTGAGAAACAGAAATCTGAAACAAATTCTTAAAAGGTCCAGTGCAATGAGAATGGCATTTCTCAATTTCATGGTATAATTTAACAAAGGACCTCTTAATGTAAAGTTACCCAAATTACTATAACTGTCAGCATTGTGGAAAAATGACTAACGCCCTTTGAAAAACTCTCCCTTTGGTTGTCGACAGAATCAAATTTTGATTTTGAATTCCAATCTACTTCCTGGTGTAAATGATGTCACCTTCACCCAGGTTTTAATGAATGCTGTGATTGGTTGACAGTATACAGTTAATCAGGTGTCCCATAGTCTGTCAGAAAATAGCCAGCCAGCTACTTGCCAAACTAGCTAAAATCTCTGTGCCTCCATTGTTGCTGGGTGCCGAAGAAGAATATTGGCACAATCATACGGAAGGTCCAGCTCTCACTCCGTCTCAGTCCTACAGGCTTTGTATCAAAAACTGAAAAACAAAATAATAATAATAATAAAAAAAAAATGATGCTCACTGTGTTAGAAAGCAACATAAAACTTTTCCTGACTGCATTGAAATCACTGCACTGGAAACTGTAATGCATTTTTAAACAAAGAATAGGCAGTCCACTACTAGTAGTGAATGATATCCCCTTTCTACTCACTGTAATTAAAATAAATCCCTTCTGTCTCTCTCCGTAGTTCTTACTCTACTCCACTATTTGTTTTCATAGCACATCATTCCTGCATTATCTCTCTATGGTCACAAGAACATTGTGATGGACGGCACGGTGGCTCAGTGGTTAGCACTGTTGCCTCACAGCAAGAAGGTCCTGGGTTCGAACCCCGGTCCGTCCTAGGTCCTTTCTGTGTGGAGTTTGCATGTTCTCCCCGTGCTTGTGTGGGTTTCCTCCCACCATGAAAGACATGTATGTTAGGGTTAATACTGTTGGCTGTACTGCGGCTGCCCACTGCTCCTAGTGTGTGTATAGGATGGGTCAAATGCAGAGGATAAATCCATGGGGATAATAAAGTATACAAAAATAAGGGTACTAAGGCCCTAAGTAATTTTGGTTATTTTAATTTAAGCTTATTCTACTGTTGTACTCATTGCAAGTTTCTCTGGAGAAGAGTGTCAACCAAATACCAAAAATGTAAATGTAATATGAATGTTTTTTGGGGTTTTTTAACTGAGAGGGTTACTGGCTTGGAGAGACAAAAAAACGAAGGCTCTGGTTAGATTTGGCCCAAAGCCTGCAGAAGGTACACATGGTTCCAGAGGCAGGTCTAAGACTGTGTGTCCAAAAGTAACCTCTTGACCCTCAGGACCCTGTCCAGCTCCGGCTTCTTTTTCTTGCCGTTTTCAGTGAAAAGGATTTGCTGTTGCGAGTTCCTAACAGCACTGAGGGCTTGGCATGTTTTTGGAGTTGCAAGCGCTAAAGGTTACAAACATTTAAGGCCGCACTAGGAAAGATTTCAGCCGAAATCACAAAGTGGGGGCGCAACAGAGAAGAGCGTCCCATTGTCGCGAAGTGAGATGCCGTAGATTCGCCCCATTGTCCCCAAATGAAATTGTGGTGTCTGGTATGGACTAACCCTAAACAGCAGCTCACCAACATTAGATCTTTTCCTCTCTCGTCCTTTTGGTATCTTTGGTATAAAGCATCACAGACCGGCGGGGTTGGTAAACACGATCGTGGTGTGTGCAGTTTACTGATGTCAATTTGCATGATTTCTGAGCAAATTCAAAGTCAAATTCTTCAAACGGTTGCCTCTCGCTGTCATTTGGGGCACCAGTGTACGAAGTTGCCTAGTGCGGCTTTAAACTTTCAGCAAAATAGTGCTGAGCTTCCAACAGGTCTCCTATAGTCTCAGCAGGAGCCACGACCAGCGCTCACCCCCCCCCAGCATCTGTTCAGCGCTACAGGCTAAAACAGAGGCGCCTGGCGGACGCAGGGGGTTAAACACTGCACCATGTCGGAGCACTGTGTTATGCATTTTAAGTGGCCGCGATGGCTGCAACCAAGATATGATGCTGTGATATTGTGCTGCCTTTCACAATGTCTCCAATGTTTTCTTCTTCTTTTTTTTCTCCCTTCTTTTCATCCTTTCTCTCCCTCTCTCCAGGGAACGAAGGCGTGGTGTTCGGTCATTCTGTAGAGACGTCGCATGTCAGGGCAGAACCCTTCCAGGACCTAAAGTAAGTCATTCAAATTATTTGAATGAGTGTGTGTGTGTGTATGGATGTGTATACTCTATGCATGTATATGGAACTAGATTGTATAAGGGTTAGACTTTGACCAAGGGGGGTCTTCCACTGATTCATGGATTTGTACATAAGTGCAGGGATGTAACAGAGGGTGAACCCACCTAAAGTCAGTTTGTCCTTAGAGTAGTTTACCACCTTTTTAGCCTGACATAAATCTTTATGACAGAAATGCGTAGTATACATTTTAGTAAGTAGTATCAAACTGATGAAAGTTAACTGAGGATAGGGTCTTAAAACAAAAAAAACAAAAATGTAAATTGCTGCTTTTCTGAAAATAGAATTGATTTTGTGTTTATACTGGTGGAAGTTTGACTGATCATGATAACAGACTGGAGGTCATAAATCAGTGCATATGTGTGTGTGGGTGTGAGTGTGTGTGATGGTGGGTAATGTTTCAGGGTCACACTGTGACCGAGGGCGGCTCCCCATCGACACTAAACAATCAATGTGTGATGGATGAAGCAGGCCAGCTGTACTTATTCTAACCTATTGCTACTTCAAACAAATAACTGTCCAGACTACTGGATCACTGAATTAGGATGGGTCACACCAACTAGTGTGTGTGTGTGTGTGTGTGTCTGTGGGTGTGCGCATGTGAGTGAGTGTATGCTCTCTGCTGTGTATGGAAATCTAGACATGTGTGTGTATAGGTGTATATGTGCATAGATGCTCTCTTCTTTGTGCATGTGCACTCTCTCTTATTACATATGACTGTGTGCATCTGCTCTCTAGTGTGTGTATGAGTGTGTGTGTGTGTATCCTCTACTCCTAACCCCCTGCAGATGTGTGTGTGTGTGTGTGTGTGTGTGTGTGTGTGTGTGTGTGTGTGTGTGTGTGTGTGTTGGGTGTCTTCCAGTGGCCTATGAAGTGCCCTTAATGCTAATGTGTCAGCTTCATTTGGGTATTGTCAGAGAGGATTAGCTGAAAAGACCGACCTAGTGGCCACAGGCCAGGGAGGGTGAGAGACATAGACGGAGAGAGAGGGAAGAGAGAGAGAGAGAGAGAGAGAGGGAGAGCGGGTGAGAAGGGATGAAGTGATACAGTACGGTACTGGGGGCAAGGAAAGGGATCCTGTGGTTGAGGTCTACAGGGGGAAACGGAGGGAGGGAGAGGTATAATTGACTGGACAGTGGGAGAGAAAAGGAAACACCTTGTGACTAGAAGACAAAAAAAAAGAAAAGTAGAAAGTAGAGAAAGGGGGGGGTGTAGGGGAGGGAGAGAACAGAAGGGATGGAAGGGAAGGTGGGGTAGGGGGGGCAGAGATTGGATTAGATGAAACTCCTGTCGTGTTTCGCAGTCCAGTCCTCAAGTACCCCTCCTGAAGTTTTTTGTTCCAGCTCTACTACTTGCGCAACCTGATCCAATTAACGGGCAACACACTTCCGTGCTACAGCTCTGTCCAGGTAGATCTGTCTCTAGCGCTCCACCAATCAGCATTAAGCCCTTAATTGGATCAAGTCTGGAACAAAAACGTGCAGGGACAGGGAGGACTTGAGGATAGGATTGGGGAAACGGCACGGTAGCGAAATTGGGTCGTTGCAGCACAGGAGATAATGGGAAAAAAAATTATGAAAAATATATTGATGTATTCGGGGTGTGCAGAATGGCAGCAGTAGCACATGCTGAGACAAAGAAAATGGATGGAAAAATACACCAAAAAAATATGCGCAATGTGAAAATGCGAGGAACTGGACATACGGACGCAAGGAATTCCGTGTTGTGTACGATTTTAGGCTGATTGACTTGGAAATCAATCATGGTTTTGGTTGCAGATTACTTTGTAGATACTTGAAATACTTCTAGTATTCTAGAATACTTTCTATTCTATCCTTCTGCATTTTAATTCGCACCAGGCTTGGCAGCAGCACTGCCAATGACGTCTTTGGGGAATCTCGCTTCTCTAAACTCTTTGGGTCGGAAGTCACTGGTCAGTGCTATCGCTCCCAAATACCCAGGGGACATTTTTCCTGCTGCAAATACTGGGTGGGAGGAGAAATTTACAGACGCCTGGATAGAGTTCCACTTGGGCTGATATTCTTTCCGCTTGACTGCGTCGGCTGAATTTCTCGCTCAAGTTGAAGCTGAATTTCTACTTGACCGAGCGGCCCTTTGCCTCAATTTGCGCCGCCCGGAGCAACGTTACGTTCTCGCTCGCGCTCCGTTCAGCTCCTTTCCGCCGGCTTTGCACGCATTCACGCCGCCGCAAATGTTTTTCTGTGTGAATGTCGGGGAAAATATATATATAGTTTGGTCGGTGAAGGGTCAGAATCGATCCGATAACGGGCCGACAAAATGGCAAAGAAACAAGGCTCGGAAACTGAGAGAGATATAAACGTCCGGAGACGGAGGTGTGAGGTGGGCGGATAGAGGGTAGAAGTAGAAGAGGCAGTAAGACCCCATGCATGGCTAGGGGACCAAAGGGGAGGAGAGAGGGAGGAGGTGGTGATGAGTAGGTGGAAAGAGAGGAAGGAGAGGGGTTGGATGAGGTGAAGAGAAGAGACAGAAGGGACAGAGGGAGGTGTAGGAGTGAGGATGGGAAGACGGAAAGAGGAGGGAGAGAGCGAGAACATTGGGTCAGCGGACGGGTCAGTGCGGATAAGCAAGGCGATGAAGCCTGTGGCGAAGGCCTAAGGTGGAGAAAGAGGGAGGGAAGCCTCGGATTGCCTGGCTGGTGTTATGTGATCCAGCGGAGCAACTCCTAACATGTGGGATCCAGTTGTTTTTTCCATCGGTTTCACCTGGCTTTGTGTCGCTAGCTGCTCTGTAAAGCCATTCTTGACAAATTCATGTTGTTAAAAAGAACTCGATAAATCAATGTGACCCGACTTGACCTCGTCATCGTCCTCACAGTCATCACAAAGTGCGCCGTCACCACTTGACAACATGGATATATGGAAATAGAAAGCAAATATTACACACACACGCTTGCATGCTCACAAAATACATCCATTGACACATAATACATACGCACACACGCATGCAATGAAACACATTCAAAAACACAGTTAAAATCACAAAACATGAAGGTACTGACACATAGCATGCATGAAGTGAAACCCACACATACATGCACATACACACACAACATACAGTATATGCATTGACACACACAATGCAATACACACAGTACATTCACTGAAACACACACACACACACACACACACACACACACACACACACATACATACACACACACACACACACACACAGCATTCATGCAGTGAAACATGCATTGAAACACACACAACCCCTGCATGGAGTGAAACGTATAGCATGCATGAGGTGATACCCACACACATATGCGTCACACACACACACACACACACACACACAGACACAGTATTCATACAGTGAACACATGCTAGCAAACACACAAAACATATAGTGCAGCATATAGTGATACATATAGCATGCATGAAGTGAAACCCACATCTCTCTCTCTCTCCCTCTCTTTCGCTCTCAATTCAATTCAATTCAATTAAATTTGCTTTATTGGCATGAAAGTTTACAAACAATGTTGCCAAAGCATGAAGGTACAGAGTGTGTGTGCGTGTGTGTGTGTGTGTGTGTGTGAGTGTGTGTGTGCTGGGTTAGCACTCCATCATATAATGACTATCAATAGTCATAACAGTTCAACAATACAAAATACATTCAATAAAACAAGAATCAAAAACACACCACATTGGTCTCTCTCTCTTTCTCTCTCATTCACACACACACACACACACACACACACACACACACACACACACGAAAATATGAAATTTGCATGTGATGGCACATATAGTATGCATGAAACCCACACAGCATTCATACAGTGTAACACACACATGAACACATATGGAGCATGCATGAAGTGACACAGAATACGCATGAAGTGAAACCCACACATCCGCATCCGCAGACACACACACACACACACACACACACACACACACACACACGCCAGCGACCTCTCCACTGCATCATCTATTGCAGGGTTAATGAAAGTAATAAAAAAATAACACTGACAAAAAAAAGACGATTACATGCTTCAAATATTTCCCCTTCTCCGTTGTCGCTCATTAGCTGTTAAATGGCAGGGAAAGAAACAAAGGAGTGAAGCAGATTCATTTTAATGATGATTTTTTTTTTTGAGGTGCATTCAATAAGAATAGATATTTCACGCTGCAAGTGGGGACGGAATCAACACCAATTAAAAAGTACAAGTCCTCTATTCTTAATTCATTTATTCTTTTTCTGTTTGTTTGTTTTTAATGCTAGATTTTAATCACTTTTGATTGGAGACTTTCTATTTTCTATCTTTCTGTCTCTCTCTTTCTCGTCATATCTTCGCCCTCATCTCCCCGCCTCCTCCCCCTCTCTTTCGTTGCTTGTTGATTCTCTCTTTCACACTCGCACACTTTTCGCCACTCCGTTTCTCTATCTTTCCGCACGTGCATCCCTTCCTCCCTGTCCCTTCCTCCCTCTCTTTTTCGGTCTCGTTATGAAAAGTGGAGCGTTATGCAGTGAAGGTAAATGGAACATGTAATGAGCGGATCGAGTCCATTTAAAGCTAATGATCTATCTTACAGTTTGAGAGAGAGAGAGATGGAGAGAGAGATGGAGAGAGATAGATGGCATACACTTGTAATTATCAAAGTCTACATTGCAGAGTACAGGTCAAAAACTTCCTATCCAGAAAGATGAGTCACTTTGCATCCTGCACACTGTAGTACTGGGCTATATAACTTCTGCTGATGTATGCATTTCTGACATTTTACTGTTATGCCTTGTGTGTTATAAGTGGTTTGGCTTGCTCTTATACTGGGGCCACACTACACGATTTAACAGACTGTGAAAAGACTGGAGAAAAGGATCACACACTTTACGACAAGTTATACTTGGGGATCACACACTTGAGACCAGATGGATTTGAGGATTGCACACTTGATAACCAGCTGGATTTGGAACACACACTTGACGACCAGTTGGATTTAGGCAACACACACTTGACGACCAGTCAGATTTGGGGAACACACACTTGACGACCAGTTAGATTTGGGGAACACACACTTGAGGACCAGCTGGATTTGGAACACACACTTGATGACCAGTTGGATTTAGGCAACACACACTTGACGACCAGTCAGATTTGGGGAACACACACTTGACGACCAGTTAGATTTGGGGAACACACACTTGAGGACCAGCTGGATTTTGGGAACACACTTGATGACCTCTTGGATTTGGGGAACACACACTTGATGACCAGTTGGATTTAGGCAACACACACTTGACGACCAGTCAGATTTGGGGAACACACACTTGACGACCAGTTAAATTTGGGGAACACACACTTGACGACCAGTCAGATTTGGGGAACACACACTTGACGACCAGTTAGATTTGGGGAACACACACTTGAGGACCAGTCAGATTTGGGGAACACACACTTGACGACCAGTCAGATTTGGGGAACACACACTTGACGACCAGTTAAATTTGGGGAACACACACTTGACGACCAGTCAGATTTGGGGAACACACACTTGACGACCAGTTAGATTTGGGGAACACACACTTGAGGACCAGCTGGATTTTGGGAACACACTTGATGACCTCTTGGATTTGGGGAACACACACTTGAGGACCAGTCAGATTTGGGGAACACACACTTGACGACCAGTCAGATTTGGGGAACACACACTTGACGACCAGTTAAATTTGGGGAACACACACTTGACGACCAGTCAGATTTGGGGAACACACACTTGACGACCAGTTAGATTTGGGGAACACACACTTGAGGACCAGTCAGATTTGGGGAACACACACTTGACGACCAGTCAGATTTGGGGAACACACACTTGACGACCAGTCAGATTTGGGGAACACACACTTGAGGACCAGCTGGATTTTGGGAACACACTTGATGACCTCTTGGATTTGGGGAACACACACTTGACCAGTTGGATATGAGGAACACGCACTTGATGACCAGTCAGATTTGGAAAACACACACTTGAAGACCAGTTGGATTTGGAAAACACACTTCATAACCAGTTGGATTTGGGGAACACACACTTGGTGACCAGTTGGATTTGGGGAACACACACTTGGTGACCAGTTGGATTTGGAACACACACTTGATGACCAGTTGGATTTGGGGAACACACACTTGGTGACCAGTTGGATTTGGAACACACACTTGATGACCAGTTGGATTTGGGGAACACACACTTGGTGACCAGTTGAATTTGGGGAACACACACTTGACAAGCAGTTAAATTTGGGGAACACACACTTGACGAGGTAAAGGATCAAACACTACTCCAGTCCTAATGCCATGCAACCCCACAAACTCATGAAAACACAAGGTCTCGTGCTTCTACAAAAGTTTGAATTGTTAACTAGCTCACACTACAGGAGGACGTCAAGACTTCCAGATTTACTACCAGATTTTAGTCAAAATCAAACATGCTTGAAATAATGTGGTGAGATTAGAGTCCTGAACCCTCACATTCTACAAGATCATCTGTTTGACAGACCAAGTCAACACCAAACTAGTGCTGACTTGGTCCGATTTTGAAAAACAGTCATTAAGGCCAAATCATGGCTATAATCAGGCTTAAAGTCGTGTAGTGTATCCCCAGCATTGCGTACCAATCACATAGACCAGAGTGGATACAGTAAAGATTTCTATTGTTTTTATGGATGCAAATGTCTCCGGAGCCTTATAGTGTTTGTGACTGAAGCTGAAGAGACATGAATACACAACACACTGTGCTATAACTGGGTTATGTTATGGTAACGTAGAAACAAAATGCTCTGTAGCCTGCTTTCCAGACAACACTCCAGGAACGCTATGCCTCGCGTTTTCAAAGCCTCTGGTGTGATCGCCACTGTAAGCCGTGTTCACACTATTCTGCTGTTTTTTTTTTTTCAAACTGCTTTTCTACTTAAAAGTGGATGGGGAGCGGCCGCGAGGCAGACGGAAAGCGGCCGCTTTTGGAAAAAGTGCTGTGCCTGGCGTCTTTTTAAGCAGAGCGGAGAGAAATGTTCAACTTTTTAGAGAGGCATTCATGACAGTGACCGACTAATCACAAGGAAAAGAGAAGTGGGGTTTGACGAAACGCAGGCAGCTGACAACAACAACAACAACAACAACAAAAATGAAAATGTAGAAAGCAGCGGTAGGAAAGTTGGTAGTGGTTGCTACTCTGATGGGAGCACATTGGCTGTGTTGTGGGAGTTTCTAAATGTCTGAGAGTCGTAGCTGGGTACAGTGTGCTGATAGTGGCAGCGACTGCAGCCAGTCACTATGATAACAAACCTGCTTTTCATTATCAGCACAACATGCAGTTGAGGCAGCACTTCTACAAAAAAAAAAGGAACAGAGCCTTAGGGATTTGAAAGATTTTCCACATGTGAGGGCGTCAATGTGAGTGGTCAATTACAGTTTAAAAAAAGGCAAAATTGTACAGGCATGTTTCCTATAGGACACAGAAGATGGCAACCTGTCAGTGTCAGTCCACAATACAAACATCCTTGTATTGACCTTGTATTGAAGAGGAAACTTTTGGTCCATTTTGACTTAATCAAGCACAAATCAAGTTACAAACACACACAAAGATGACAGAACAGACTCTTAAGTCAATGTTCAAACTTTACTTTGTCTGTTACCTTTGAAGTGCTGCCTAACTTTTAATTGTGTGTGTTTCCATGTCCTTGTGTGTATGTGTGTGTGTGGGTGCTCCTCTGCGATTTGAGGTTCTGACTTCAGGCTTGCTTCAAAATTTATAGTCTGCTCCACACAGAGCATAGACCCTTATTGCTATTGGTCCCGTGTGTCTTCTCCTCCTCCTTGTTCCTCAACTCTTTCTCTCTGTCCAACTCTCTCTCTCTTTTTTTCCTTCACACCTGCCACCCTTCCTTCACTCTGATACTTATTTCTTACTTATTACGGAGTTAAACTCTCATCTGCTGGAAACACCTCTGTTTCAGGGGTCAATTAGGAATCAGGATTTCAGCAGGACACAGACAGTATTCAATCAATTTCACATATACGTTTTTTTTGTTTGTTTTTTCATCTAGTGCTACATACCACATGTTTGCTATCCTCATTTATCCTCTGTTGTTTCATCTATTTTTCATCCCACTGCCCCTCCATCCCTTTTGACAATTATCAAGGCATCTGTCATACCCCACGCTCTGATTTGCCCAGGGCCTTTAGCTTGGATATGGCCTTTTATAAGTGGATAATTACTTATTGTTTGGATGAGCGTCGCTTATTTGTCCCCATCTGTCCCCTACCTCAGGGGATGAAGTAAAACAACTTTAACACCTGAATAAGGCCACCCATCATGGAAGACAGACAGAGGGGGGGAGGAAAGAAAAAGAGAGAGATTATCAAACAGAAATAGACCAAAGAAAATGTGTATCTGTGTGTGTGTGTGTGTTTGCCAGAGAGAGAAAGCTAGAGGGAGAGAGAGAGTGAGAGAACTAAGTCTATGCAGAGAGTGATAGAGGAGATGTTGACAGAGGGAGACAGTCCTGTGCCCTGAAATCATTCGATAAACACTGACTGCAGGATGCCAAAAGTTTAGACAGAGATAGAGGCAAAGATAAAGACTTCAATCAACCAATAGTTAACTCACTGCAGGATAGCAAAAACAGACAAATGGAAGGATGGAAAGCTAGACAGATAGTCAGGCAGCTGTTTTTGCACTGGTCTTCCCAGAGATCACAAGTCAATCAAACAGTGTGTCCAGTACTGTGATGTCTCCTTCGTTGGATTTTCTGTTGATGAAGTTTGAGTTTCTGTAGGCGGCGCTCTTTTCTTTGTCTGTTCAGCTAAGTACCCAGTTTAAATGTAAAATGCATCACTTCCACCAGAAGTTTTTCCTGGGAAAGAGCTACCGACTCCAGGGCCCAGATCTATTAACATGTCGCAATTCCCGGCGCAGCGCAAAAGCAATTGCGGGTGCAATTGGTGCCGCCAGCGCAAGGTATTTACTAAAGTAGGGCACGCAATTGAGCAGAGGCGCAGATAATTAATTAGAATTGCGACTGCCCTAATATAAGTGCCAAGTAATGCGCACAATAGCCCATTAGCGGCAACATAATGATGGGCAAAAGGAGCGCAAATGTCTCTCCAGTGGAGCTGGAAGTGTTGGTGGCAGAGAAAACCCCAAAGAGCTGCAGAGAAGAGATGTTTTACCAGCGTGTAAAAAGTCACTCTGGAACGACATAAAGTGCATGCAGTTGGGCACCACAAGCGTGATTTAGTGGAGGTAAAAAGCGCTGGTATGATATGAGGAGGTGAACCAAAATGCTGACCACAAATAAAGCCAAAGAGGAGCCTGAACTCCCTTGGAGGAGCAGCAGGAGAGCCTGACTGAGACGCAGATGCCAGTGTGGGAGGGATGGAGACCTGGTGAAGGTACAGTTACATATAGCTGGAGAAGCCGCACACACCTGTCCACTGTCGTGACAGTTATTACATACACATGTTTTAGCTGCGTTGTTTTCATTAAGGCAATGTTGCAGAGACATTGTTCATAATAAGTGTCAGCAAATCCAGAGAAGAGCCTGCGACTTTTCCTTATTGTATATTTAGGTAATAGTCTGAATATTGAGTGCGCATTCTGCTATGCTGTCAATGAGGCTTACATTGTACATTTTCAAGTCAGCATACTCGTTTAAACCCTGTGATGTAATGACTGCATGTTATGCTGTGTAGATGACTGTATCACTTTGATCTCAGAGCCGGTTCCAGAGACAGTTTCAGCAGAGCTATCCTATGCGCAAAATGATAAGACATGCTTTGCCTAGGTCTTAAATTCTGTGCGCAATCAGCAGGTATTAACAGCTACCGCCTCTTCATAAATCATGACCACTGCCAGTTTCCATAAATACCTCCCTTTATTTTGCGCCTCAGCCTTGGAACACCCACAAATGCATATGTAATTAGACCAAACCGCAAAAAACGCCGCACACAGATCAACCCATGATTTCAGGCGCAAATGCCCTGTGCGCTGGCTTAGTAGATCAGAAAACAAGGTTTTAGCACCCGCTAAGGAAAATGTTGTGGTTTATTACTTTAACATGTTGAAGTTTAGAGCTGCAACGATTAATCGATTAATCGATTAGTTGTCAACTATTAAATTAATCACCAACTATTTTGATAATCGATTAATCGGTTTGAGTAATTTTTTAAGAAAAATAAGTCAAAATTCTCTGATTCCAGCTTCTTAAATGTGAATATTTTCTGGTTTCTTTACTCCTCTATGACAGTAAACTGAATATCTTTGGGTTGTGGACAAAACAAGACGTTTGAGGACGTCATCTTGGGCTTTGGGAAACACTGATCGACATTTTTCACCATTTTCTGACATTTTATAGACCAAACAACTAATCAATTAATCGAGAAAATAATCGACAGATTAATCGACAATGAAAATAATCGTTAGTTGCAGCCCTATTGAAGTTATTGTTTGTGTATGCTTATATAATCCCCCATTTGCTATATTCATGTGTATACTCCCTTTTTACATTCTATGTTTCTCTGCTGTATCCTATTACTGTTTGCTGCTGCAGCGACCGAATTTCACCACGGGGATCACTGACGTTTTGTCACACCTTATCCTATGCTAACTCACCAAGTAGAGAGAGGGGGAACTGCCCGGTGAGTGAGAAACAGAGACAGAGACAGACAGAGAGACATTAATCAATCAATCAATCAGCAGTTAACTGACTGCAGAATACCAAAAGTTTGGAGAGTGTCAGACAGCGACATCAATGGGCTGACAGCTAGCTGACGTTGGGTTACCTCAGGTCTCCGACTTCATCCGACGCTTGGCTCCACAGCAGACAGAAACAGGCTGCCACACAGTCAATATCCCTCCATTTCTATCCACTCTTTCATCCTTTTATCCTTCCCTCTGTGCTTGTTCTCCTCTTCCCAAGTCCCGGGGTCATGGGGAGGCTCCCTGGGGAGAGCTAGCCCTAACAGAGGCAAGGGCATCGGAGAGGGATTTGTGCTCTGCGCCCCTCCCTTCTATCTCTCTCTCTATTTCTATCTCTCTATCCCTCCATCCAAGAAAGTTAAAGAGGTCTTGCATAGGAACTCTGAGCTGTAACAGACTCAAGGGCATGGGAAAGGATTTTTTCTTTCTTTATAAAAGGGCAGATGCAATGTAGTCTAACAGTTAGAGAAGTGGACTTGCAAATCTGTGACATGAAAACGTTCAAACACTCCTGATCTAGGGAACTTACGGTCAAGTTCCCTAGATGAAAATGTTCAAACACTCCTGATCTAGGGAACTTAGGGTCAAGTTCCCTAGATGAAAACGTTCAAACACTCCTGATCTAGGGAACTTAGGGTCAAGTTCCCTCGATGAAAATGTTCAAGAACTCCTGATCTAGGGAAATCGACCATAAGTTCCCTAGATCAGGAGTTCTCAAACATGATGATGATGATTTTGATTTTGTCCCAGTGACCCTGACAACCATTTCCATAGATCAAATCCCAGCACTGACTGGGAAAATCTCTGTGGAGTGAGAAGTGCATCTCATGTCCCTCACCAACTGGAAAGGTTGTTGAGCCAGACAGTAAACCCCCCAACTGCCTCCATTTTGTAAGCAAAGCACAGAACTGTGTATGTGTGCAACCCTCCCTTCTCTCTAACAACTATTCCCTCAGGCTGTTACTGTTAATGAGAATGTGTTCTTAGCAAACTTTCCTGGTTTTTATTGTGGAAAAATCTGAATGTCCTCTGTTACCTTTTTTTCTCGCTCCACCCGCGCGTGTTCAAGGAGCATCGCCTGGGGAGATCAAACCCTAACAGACTCAAGTGCACAACGGTGGATTTGTTTTCCACTTGCTTGTCTTTCTCTAACTCTCTTCCACTCTTTCTGCCTCTCCCTTCATCCCTCCATCCCTCATCTCTCCATCGAGGTTAAATGGGGGAGATCCATTGCGGATGTCAACCCCTGAAAGTGGCTTGGGCGCAGGGAACTGTTGATTTGTTTTCTGTCCTTCATTCCGTCCTTGCCGTCCTCTAAACAAAATGAGGGGAATCGTCTTCTGTCCTTGTCTCTATCATTCATCTCTCCATCCCAGCAAGTGAAAGACTGACTTCCCATTCTAGGTTGAAGCATAGAGACAGAGTCGTGCTCTCATTCTGCCTTTTTTCCGTCTATCTCCATCGTCTCCTTCATTCTATCCCTCTATGTAAGCTACATTTTAGAGAGCTTTACGCCCAAAGGAGAGCCAAGGGGGCATGGGGTGTAGAGCAGTGGTTTTCTAATACTATGTCGGGACCCAAAGGCTCCTTTTTGTACTAGGTCCCTAAATGACAAGAGCACTAATATGTCTTAATGGCCCTGGGTCCTAGAGGGTGCTTCTAATTTAACTAAATTACAGACTGTAAAATTTTAAGAGTCTATGAGGTAGAGAATGGGTAAATGATTCACCCTGTGGCCTCCATTTCCTGACACATCCAATGAGTTCACTCAACTCTAAGTTTCCAAACAGATAAAGTTGAGGTCAAAAAACCTAATTCGATGTAAATCCGCCGCCAAATCGCAGTTCGTACTTCATTTTCTTGTTTACGAAATGGCATTCCAGCTTCCTTAGACTGCGGACAGTGGATAGCGACAAGAAAGATGGGAGAGTAAGAGGATGACAAGCAACAAAGGCTGGAAAACCCGATTCAAACCGACAACATTGTAAGCATATGGCGCCCTCCTCATCTCGAAGACACCGGAATGGCCCAAAGTCACACTTTATACAAACAACAATGCACTTTTTCTGCAAACTTCACCTTATTAGAGGAGTGCTTTCCAAATTCAAGTTGTAATTGAAGTTACAAACCTCCAAGGCCTAGTAGAAACAAGATTTTGATTCGAATTAGGCCCACTTCCCACACAGATTTTGAAAGTTAGTAGGGGAATCTTTGAGCATAGTTTATTTTACCAGGTTTTCCTCCGAGCAGCCAGATGGAGGAAAATGGTGTGGGATGGCAAGAGCAGCACCTAATTAGCTCCAAAAAAAACTCATAGAGTAAGCCCGCCCTTAGCTGTTTTTTGATTAAAAAGTTGGGGTGCGCGTTAAAGTAATTGGAAATCATTAAAATTTGGAATGAGTCACATTCTCTTTGAACTGTGCCTTTGGGAGACGCTGCTACAGTTTATCTCTTAAAGAATAGCAGTACACTTGCATGGCGGCTTTTTGAACAATGCCTGCTTCTCAGCTGAGGCAAAAGTTGAGGCGCGGATCGATTGTGAGTTATAGGTGGAAAAACTCCGGGCTTTGTTTTCCTCCTTTGTCTCTTCCCTCTCCCCCTTCTCTTCATTCTTTTCACGCAACTATTATCACCACAAGCAGTGCTTTCTTTAGAGAAATTCAGAGAGTGCTATTGAACTGCTAGTACTGCGAAGCTGATTGTAGATCAGAATTCTTATCCTGCTGCTTATGAAGCCGATTTCATATCAGGATTGTTTTTTGACCTGTTCTGAAGCCTTTTTTCGAGTTTAAGTAGAATAATTAGTTCAGCATTGATTCAGTGAATCGGTGACAATAACTTCTTTATCAAACACGGCCTTTATCAGAGTTATCATCAGTCCGTGGAACAAAAACCACAGTTGACTGTCTTAAAATGGCATACAGACTTTCCTCTTTTTCTCCTGTAACTTTTGCTTTTGTTTGACTGCTGCCATTGGATTTTGGATGTGTGTAAAACCTCTCCTTTTCCTCGGTACAACAAGGACAATCAGCCCTGCTCGGCTCTGTTCCGTCTCTCATTGATTAGACACACAGGGAAATCATTGAGAACAGGGGCAGGGAGGGAAGGCAAGGCGAACAACAAGCGGGCATGGTTATGGGAACGATCCATAATGTATCTGCATTTCTGTGTGTCTCTGTGTGTGTGTGTGTTGGATTCTCATGTTCTACAAATTGATGCAGTACTTTTTTCCCCGAATATTGACATCTGGAACTCAAGTAACCTGAATCCTAGAGAAGCAAGCTTGTGACGATGAGGTCGCTGGATTGAATCCTTCAACTATCACTACTGATGTGTTCTTGAGCAAACAACATAAATGTTGTTCAGTGGAGTGGCTCAGTGGCCAAGAGTTGAAGACTGTCCTTGTATGGGGCAGATTCTGAAACAAAATGGGTAGAGCATGGCATAAACACTAACTAACAAGATATAGCCAGTTCATGAAAGCTTTTACATATGCTGTTCTAAACACCCAGAATCTGGTAGGTCTTTCCTGGGAAAAATCCTCTGATGCACAGATGTGTTTTATGTTTCTGGTTTGTTTGGAATAAACAGAAGTAAATAGAAGAACTGGATAGTAAGGCATATACACAATTTCCATCCCAGTTCAGCTGAAACCGCGCCCCCGCTGTGTGCCGAACCTTTCGTCCGGCCTAGAAATCATTATCATTGGCTAACATGTTGTGGCCACTGATTGGTTTCCCCCCACATACAGATAGAAAGTTTGCCTTTACTATTAACACTTACCTTACCTAACACCACATCAATAAAGTGCAAAGTACGTCCACTATCATTATATTACCTTCACCTCTTCTAATGGTA
The DNA here is from genome assembly GCF_048128805.1 of Centroberyx gerrardi. Classification (NCBI taxonomy): domain Eukaryota; kingdom Metazoa; phylum Chordata; class Actinopteri; order Beryciformes; family Berycidae; genus Centroberyx; species Centroberyx gerrardi. Next base: position 3,163,478 of record NC_135999.1, on the reverse strand, counting down.
ATGCATTTTCTACTTAAGTTAACTTTTATGTAAGCCTGTGTAGGCCTAAATAACATTGTTATTGTGTGCAGATTATTAGGAAAGCGACGAGAATGCACTATTTTTGTTATTTTTTTTCTTAAAATTTTCTCCTGGGGAGCATACCACCGAATGGTTTCACTATGCACAACTACGTTGCCACTTGCCAGTAATTTGGTGCCCCCCTGCTATAAGCCTCTTGCCCCCCCTGGATATTTGTTCTAGCGCCGACACTGGCTTGGTAACAAAATAAAAAATTAGTATGTCACAGATATACTGCAAAATTGGACTGCTGAAAAAAAAAAAAAAAAAAATACAACATTGGACTTTTCCAATTTCCCCTCAGTGGTGTAGCAACAGTGCAGCAATAATTTGCTATCAAATGCCTTAAAAATTAATTCTCATCCAATATTGTAGCCCCAAATTTCTCTGTACGTCATTGGCTGTTTAACTCTGATTGACGCATTGAAATTGCTTGAAATGTAAGATTGCATTGTGTTAAGTGACCAAGACACCCTTTTAAAGAATTATGTTTCTGTCGATGTTATGTTTCTGTGAAAGTAATCATTTCACAATCTAGTCTGTTTTCCACCTAAATACTCATTGGACAATACAAGTCAAATGAGTCCTTGCAGTAATAGAAACTTTGTCCTGCAGGTGATATTTTGTTTAATAATTTGTTTCTGAGCATATTCAAACTTATTTGCGGAATCTTGAGTACACACAGTTGATTAAAAATCCCATTTAAAAAGTCCTAGAATCGCCACTGACTACTCCCCCAAGCCATTGCTTCTTATGGGTGTATGATTTTATTAGCCCACTGGCCTGCTTGGCTGTTTAAGAGTTAAGCGCTTGAACGCCGCCTCAGCAAACGGGCCGCTTTGTTCTGGCGTTGTTTGTCTTTGTCGATTGTTGTTTATCTTTGTTAGTTATTGTTTAACTTGGTTTATCAGCTGCTGCTTATGTGTGGATGCTGTTGTACACATCTTCAGGGGGAATATGTGAAAACAACAACACAAGGTAAATAGACAGTCCCTCCATATTGCCACACATCTGTTCAGCGTGTGTGTGTGTGAATCTGCACATAAGTGTGTATGCGTGCCCGTGTGCGCTCAGCTGTTGTGTGTATCTGTGTGTGGGTTGTGCAGATAGACGGCTGTTAATATCAGATTTTTGCGACAGAGCCAAATGTTCCAGTGTGGATAAAGACTATTACAAATGGCTAGAGGCTGTTTTGGCTAGACACTGAAATCACAGCAGATAAATAACATTAGAAAACACCAAACAGCACATAAACACACCCACATGTAAACAAACAAACACACAGATATACAAACACCCCCGTGCATACATACAAGCCTACATGTAAACACACATACATTAACAGGCAGTTGTATTGTGTTGCACATTATTATTACACCATCTGACTTCCTGATGGAAATTCAAAGCAAGGAAGTTAAAAACTGACATGTTTAGCTATATTGTCACCAGAATTGGGATTGTTACTTAAAAAACATAATATGTTTCCCATTACTCAACTGCAAAGTAACACATTATTTATTCGATTGGTAACTGTAATATTACTGAAATTGAAATAGTAATTTGTTACACAACTCATTACTGGGAAAAGTAACAATACTCAACTGTATGGAAACTGTATGAAATGTAAATATAGGTGAGTAGTTTGATGAATATACTTTATATGAAATGCTTAGCACCGCTGATGTAGTGGAGGGTCAACCCATCTTTTTATATGCAGAATACGATTATTAATACGATTAATACGATACCCACCTTTTTTCAGGCTGGCATAAATCTTTATGACCTAAATTCATAGTATACATAGTAAGTAGTATCAAAGTGAGGTAAATTATATGAGAATAGGGTCATATCAGGCAAAAAGAACAAATTTATGTTAATTTACCTCTACGTCATTGGTGTGATGATATACACTGAACAAAAATATGAATGGAACATGTAAAGATTTAGTCCCATGTTTCATGAGTATCCCATCATTTTTCCACGCAAACCTTATTTCTCTCACATGTTGTGCACGACTTTGTTTACATCCCCATTAGCGAACATTTCCTTTGCCCAGAATTTCTTTCAATTCAATGATTTTCTTATATGAACTGTAACTGAGTAAGATCTTTAAAAAATGTGTGTTGCGTTTATATTTTTGCATTTATATTTATACTATAGTTGTCCAGTCATTTTTAAGCTTTATTCCTAAGTTACAAGTGAATGGGAGTCTATGAGTAATATTCCAGGTGTTATATTGACTTCAGTACCCTACTGTAAGTCTGCCAACTGATGAAATTTCAAACAGAGAACTGGAATTGATAGACCGTTCACTCCCTAGTGTATCATTGATTGCTAGGACTAGGAATCTCCTTTCTATCCATTCGCCCAGCCAATATCTTGAATCAAGACAGAATAAGGCAGATCACTCCACTAGGATCAAGATAATGGCAAGTTGATTTGAAGTGGAAACAAGTGATAGTATCTCACCCAATTGCCTGATTTTATGACTTGTTTTAAGAAACATACGTTTGTAACACTGAGTACTTCACTAAATAACTTGCTAAGATAGATATTTGTGCAGTGTGGTGCTGTGATTTCACTTATGTAAGAGGAAAATGGGTGAGAAAGAGGGAGTGAGAGAAGGAGTGAGAAAAAGAGAGCAGTCGTTGGAGGGAGGGGGGTATTGATGGGGAAGATGGCAATGAATGAGCAGAGAGAAAGACAATAAAGGAAGAGGGGGGGAGTAAAAAGAGGAAGAGGAAAAGAGGTGTTACATTCTCCCCACCAGGACTTCTCTGTTTGTTTGTTTCCAGCTGAGAGAGAGAGAGAGAGAGAAAGAGAGAGAGAGAAAGCACAGCGAGAATCCAGCCAGGAGTTGATGGAATGGGAGGAGGAAGGAGAGGAAGAGTGATTGGATGACTGTAGGAGGGCAAGCAATGAGGCAGAGAAAGAGAGAGAGAGAGAGAGAGAGAGAGAGAGAGTAAGTTGCTCTGTCTATACCACTTTGGTATAAGAGGGAAAAAAAACTATTCTCAGTTCTCAACACATGGCCTGCATATTTCAGGAAAACAATATTACGATGTGGAATGTTTACCCTTTGTCTCCATCTGTTCATTTGTTCATTCATTTGTTTGTCTGTCTATATATCACACACAATGTCCTTGGCACTACCAATCAGATTTCAACAAAACTTAAGGGAATGATGCATCTCACAACTGAGTTCCATCAGTTTCAAAATGACACTGATTGACCCAAGGAGTTATCCAGCCATCCTTCCAGGACCATAAATGTACGCCATGTTGGATTTTCAACATGGCGTACATGTTGAAACCATTTTGACTTGTCTTGAAAAACACTTCTCCCTCAATGAGGCTTTTTCACTAATTTACCGATTGGTCCAAAGGGAGACTGCATAATTTATACAATCAACGAACATGAGGCGGCACAAATGCCGAAAAGCAAAGAGCGAGCAGACAATGCCCTACAAAATGTATTTGCATTTTTACATAACAGACTAGAAACTTTGGTCTTTTTCCCATTTATATAACTTGTTACTACTTGGCCCGAAGGGCGAGTGCAACATTTGTACAACCAACCAATATGGGGCTCCACAAATGCCAAAAAGAAAACACTGGCCGACAATGCAAATAGCCCTACAAAGAATTTGCATTGTTACCTAACAGATTTAAAACTTTGGTCTTTGGTGGCTGCTTTGGAAGAAGAAATGCGCCTGGCTTCTCTTTAGAAAGAGCAGAGGGCTTTGTAAAGTTTAGAAAGGTTCAACTTGTTTTAGAGGAAATCACATGACCTGGACTGACCAATCATAAAAAAGAGGAGGCGTGGTTTGCTGCTACATAGGCCGCAGATTATGGCAAAAGCCTGGCAGAGAGTCTTCTCAAACAAAATGCACAAAAACCCAAACTAGTGCAACATGCAACATACATGTATATGTAACCTATGTCTTGGTTTATCATGGAAGCAAAATCCCCAACTGCATAGAACATGATGTTGTTACGGAGAAATGTGCATGTTGCGCAACCCGCCTTTTCATATTATCAGCACAAAATGCAGTAGAGGCAGTGCTTTTTTCTACAGTAAAGTGGAATTGTGGGGTTAGGTGCCTTTCCCAGGGGCACTTATGCAGTTTTTATGAGGGCAGAGTGACATTCGCAACCTCATTCCCGAACATATGTTCTTCCATCTGTACGCCCGACAACGCGCACGGCTAACGATGCACGCTCGCCCGTCCGCTTCTAACCTGCAAATCTGTCAGCGACGACGCTTTATCTTCTTTTATTTATCTGTTGCGTTAATCCCGATATGTTCTTTTGTGGTAATTACTTATTGTATTATCTTCGGCACTCGTTCTATTCTTATCTATATCCTCCCTCTTTGCCGTCGCGAACGCCCCGATTTCCCCACAGGGATCATTAAAGTTTCATCTAATCTTTACATAAGTACAACATAGCACCATTTGGAAGGCGCATCAAATAACAAGACCTGCAACGCAAGTGCGGGGAATGTCATTACTGCGGGGGTAAAGGCGGGGACAGCAGCCTCTTAAGGTGATTTCTCTTTCCAGTTTCGCGCCGAGCCTCGAGTCTGCCGGCGCGATTGATCGCGACACCGCCAATTTAGCTCGCTCAAAAGTGCACTCTTGAGTTAGATGAAGGATATTACTTCTACCAAAGGGGTGACTTCATATCTGGCTCCCTCCACCTGAGAAAGATGAGTTTATCAGCTTTCTGTAAACTGTCAAGCCCTTAACACACTGTTAAAAAGGCGGTGGTATTGTAGAAGGCATGAATCGGGAGATGGGTAGAGCACACACACACACACCAAAGTCTTTAAGTTTTGCGGGGGTGTTCTGGTTCTGTTTTCAGTCGGTCTCTGCTGTATGGCATATTGTGGCCATGCAAATGAAGAAGAGCGAAGAGTGTCCCACTGTTTTCCTGCCCTCACAGGATCTACGACTGGGAGCAATGCGAATGCACACACACACACACCTCTCTTTCTTTCTCCCCATCTCTCTCTCCGTCTTTGTCCGTGTGTGAATCCATCAGGAAAATCTGCATCCCTCTCCCTTTCTTTTCTTTTCTCCGGTCTGAGAACAGCAGGCGACCGTCTCTCGTCATAGAAACAGTTCAGTCGTGTAACTGTTTTTCCCCCCATAGGGGAAATTAGTTTGTGCCATTCAAAAGACGTAAACATAGGACCGCAGTCGCCGAAATTTCAATACAGCCCATAGCACATGCACTCCCATGACACAGCCGAAGTTTTGTTTCGAGTGCATAAAAAGTTCTGCATTCAGCCTCTCGCCTTTTCCTCGACATAAACGAACTGAGAGACGGATAGGCATTCATTTATTAGATTTACACTGATTTCTGTCATTACGCCTTTTCAGTTCCCTTGATATTTCTCATTTTCTGCTTCATTTTAGGTGGAATATCTTCTCTTTTTGTCTTTTTTACTGTGACACCGTGGTCATCAAGAGGTGAATTCAGGTCAGTCAGTCACGGTTGAGACACTTCACTCCTCTATACCTGGACGCTATCACACTTCGTCACGATTAACAGCACTTGAAAACATAATTTTATGCAAGTCACGTCCTTTACTGAGCAGTATCTCATTAACGAAATGAAGTAAAAGTTGTATTATTGTGAAAAATTAACGGTAAGTATGAATCTTCCCATCTTGGCTACGGATTAGTCCCATAATCCTTAGTATACATAAATAGCTCGCCATCCTGTGCCTAGATAAAAAGAGTGGAGTTCTAAAGAGGAGGAACATTTTAAAGTCACACTGAGATGAAAAATGACTTTTTTGCCTTTTATCGTACCATACACCTATGTGACAATTTTTGCCAAAATAAATGACAAAAAAATTATTTTCTTGTATTTTTTTATCTCTCAAAATCTCATTACTTTTACGTCCTGGAAAACGGAAAATCTTTAGTGGTGACATCATCGTGTACCAGGAGGCGTACATACAAATTCCAACCAATAAAACCATCACAGATTTTTTAACAGTCCCGCCCCCCTCCCACCACATAAAACTACGTTTCTCTCCCTAACTGATATCCCATTGGTTTACACTTTTGAATGATCCCTCCCCATGTTATGTCCCGCCCCCATATCCTGGTCATGCAAACAATGTGTTGTATGTCATATTTATTGTCAGAATACAAGAAAAGTTATGACAGCTTCAATAGGAAGAGACAAAACATGATTTTTAACATTGGAGTGATATAGTGTCCGCCTTCCCCTTCTTTCCAGTCCCGTCCTTCCCCTCCACTTGTGTCTATGCCCAATTTGGACTTGTTAACCTTGCCATCTCTCTGTCTTTCCATCTTACCCATCCATCCTTTGTCATTCACCCCTCTTCCTTTTCTTTACACTCCGTTGTCTCTACGCAAATCCCGCCTTCCGACGCTCTCGTTCGTTCCAAATTTCCCCTACCTAACAAAAACAAGTCAACGAACGATGGATGGAAAGGGGGACGAAGTCATGGAGGAGTGAAGCCAGTCTTTCACTACTGATTAAATTATCAGCTTGGCGCCACGTCGGAGGCACAAAGGCATGAAATTGCTTGACATTTTTTCTCCGCGCTCGCTCTGCCATTAGCCATTTCCTCGGCTACATTTCACGGCGAGGACGACAGGGAGAGCCTCCGAAAGTCGTTTCGCAGTGACTCAAGGATTTGTCAGGGAATATGGAGGGTGCGACGCGTCAAGGCAGACGGATGTACGGGCCATTGGGCAGCGCGGCGAGGGGGCATGCCGCACGCACACACACACACACACACACACACACTCACACACATAAACACTCTAGAGGTGTCTGGTGTTGAACATGCACACTCTGAGAATAGATACTCTAAGTGGAAACTTCCTGGACCGTCCTTGTTACGCGTACGCACGCGTCAAGATGCGGACGCACGCGAGCGCACACACAATCTGCCTGGTTGAAATTCAGATTTAAGCACTCGGAGTTGCCGAAGTACAACATTTACTCTCCAGTGGTCATAACCTCCTCTTTAACTCCAAACAGCTACGCACAAACACACACACAGAACTTCTCTCTCCAGCTCTCTCGCAGACACACACAAACACACACACACACACCCTTTCCACGAAGACAGTTCTCTAATGTACCTTGACTCTCTCCTGTCCCACCTCAGTAACTCAGCAGGGACTTTTCTAACTTTTCGAAACAGCCCAAGGCCTTCTCTTTTCACTCTTTTTTTTCTTTTTTTTTTACACCTGCAGGATTCATGGGGCGAGTTAAACGCGCCGCAGCGCCCTCCCTCACGCTGGGATGGGACCGCCGCCCAAGTCAGGGGGCCTTAGAAATGCCATATTTCAGCGCTCTGTCTCGGATCTACCTCGCCAAAAGTCAAAGGCTCTCACTTTCCCCGTCTTACGTCCTGTCTCGATGCATCACTCAGCGACACTTTTTAAAATTTGAAAAGTTTTTAAAGTGCTTTTCGGACAGAGTGGCGGCGGGGGGGCGCCGAGCCAGACAACGGAGCAGTTAGCGTGAAAAGGTTAAGGGTTCGCGTCCCAAATGGCAAGGTGGCGATAAGGTTCTATGGCCTTCAATGGCTCTAAAGAGGTAAAGGGCAGGGTGAATGTCAGGCCGGTCTCCCGGGAAACATAAATCACACTGAGAAGCCCCGATTTGAACATTTCCAGGAGTTTCTGGAGGAAGAGTTATTTATTTTTTTCCCCCCCTCACACCACTTTCAACAAAGCGCCGAACAAGGAACTTTCTAATGAAAGGATGCCGTCGCATCCTTCTGCTAGAGGAGCAAACGCTTGTCGGATCTCAAGGGGAATTCCATCAGAATTGACTTTTATGCTGCTATTGTGCAAAGGTATACATTTTCCTAAAGTTTCCCAAGACTTTTTTTGGTGGGGGACTTTATGAGCTCTCAAGATAAAAGAAAGTACTTCTGACATTGCTGAAATGCTGATAGGTCATGGGTTTCTTCGTTATGGTTGAGTAAAAGACCAAAATATCAGCAAGTACCATACATTATCCTAAAGTTTCTCAATGAGTTTGGAGTTATAAGGTCTCAAGATGAAGGAAAAAGTACTTAAAACAAAAATGTCAGCATGCTTATGTTTTAACGCTTATTTAAAGGTGGATTCCATCAAAATTGGCTTTTATGTTGAAGTTCTGCAGAAGCATACATTTTCTTAAACTTTGCCAACATTTCTTTACTGAAATTAGAGTTAGGAGTTCTCAAGATTATGGAAAATACCCATGATATCATTCAATTGCATTGCTGACGGTTACCTAAAAGACAAAAATATTATGTTCTTTTGGTTATTTACAGGGGAACTCCATCAAAATCGGCTTTTATGTTGTGATTCTGCAAAAGCATACATTTTCCTATAAGATTCCCCATGATTTCTTTCTGACTTTGGAGTTATGAGCTCCTCAAGATAAAAGCAAGTACTTCTGACATTGCTGAAATCCTGATAGGCCGTGGGTTTCTTTCTGATGGTTACCTAAAGGACAAAAAAATTAGCATATTTATGTTTTAACGCTTTAAAAGTGGATTCCCTCAACGCTGACCTTTATGTTGTTATTCTGCAAAAGCAAGGACTCTATTTTTCCATTTATTGAGGTTTTCTTCTGCTCTGCACCTGCACACCAGCCTGTGTTTTCTGTTTTTCTTCTGTTTTGCAAAAGCATACATTTTCCTGAAGTTTCCCAAGAATTTCTTAATGAGTCATGAGCTCAGGATAGAGGAAAATAACTTCGGCATTGCTGAACTGCAGATAGATCAAGGCTTCTTTTTGATAGCTGCCCCAAAGACAAGCATATCAGCATGTTCAAAGCAGCCATGAAGTTAGTACCCAAAATGTATAGTCTGTGAGAGTAGAGGAAAAGTTCTGGGCTTACGCTAGCCGATGTCGACTGAGCTTATCCTGCCCTCTTTTTACAACTTCACGTCTTCTGACATGACACGTTTAATATACATCAACGCGCTATTCAGAAAGCTCACTCCCTGCGGCGCTTCGCTACAGTTTGGTAAGATTATATTTCCGGCGCGCTCGCTGATCCCTTAAAGAACTCTTGTCAATCTCTCTGATTGAAGGAGGGATTGTGGAATAAAAAAAAAAAGACACATTGAAGACATCGAGCCTAATCCTACCGAAATGCGAGCTTTGTAGCACTTATTTAATCTGACCTTTATCCTTGCTGAATGCCATATCATGGTGGAATTTGTGACGTTCAGAAAGTTTAGGAATCAAGGTAATTGGAGGAAATTTTGCGTGAGCAGTGGCTGGCCGAGGCCTTCTCAGCAACATTACACATAGAATTTATCTTCTCTTCATAATTTCATTTTACTTTAAAGTCAGAGAAATGCAAATCCATAAATATTTGTCATGCTCATGCAGCACTAATTGACTTTAGGCATTCTTTTTCTTCATATTCTTCTTAATTTCTTCATACCCAATTTCAAGGCTCTATACAACTCCAAACTTTAACAGAAGTGAAGAAGTTTTTTGCTTTCAACACAGCTAGTTTTGACTCGGATCTCAGTTTCAGTGATGCAAACCAAGCTGATATTGTGCATTGAGGGCATGACACAGAGGCGATATTTAACAGCAATGGAAATCCTTTCAGCGAGGATAGGGATTAGCAAATGGGATAAAATCACAATGAATAGCAAATCGGGACATAGAAAACTAAAGCATAATGAAAATATGCAGTTGGGATTGTTAGTTATACTGCAAAACTCGCCATCCAGATGCTTTAGTATCATAGTTCCCCATAAAAAAAGTGCTCAAAAACAATGATACGCTTATGCATTCTCTCTTCACAAGCCAAACATTTCCCTCATTTGTCTCCCCCTTCCCTCCTCTCTTTCTCTTATTCTCTTATTCTCTTATTCTTATCTCTTATTTGTATGAGACCCTACCTTTCCCCCCCTTCCTCTCTCCTTCTGTATTTTTTTTTTTCTCCCCCCAGAAATGAATTAAGATAAAAACCATTTCATGTTGATGTATTTCTGTCCTGCTTATCTTGTCAGGTTGGACAAATATGGACGCTGTATAAAACGGCCTTGTCGTGACTGAAGGTCAAAACAGATCTATGGGAGAGAGAGAGAGAGAGGGAGAGAGAAAGGGAGGAACAAGCATCGGAACGAGATAGAGAGGGGAGACAGAGAGAGAGGGAAGAGGGAGGGAAGACAGTTTTCTCTAATAATAATGAATTGCAGAGATAACAGCTTAGCTGCCGACTCCGCTATCTGCACCATGAGAAAAAAAACACACACACCCACGCATGGACCTGACCAGAAACTTTATTTAACGGTGTGTGTGTGTGTGTGTGTGTGTGTGTGTGAGAGAGAGAGAGAGAGAGAGATTGCAGGCATGTGAATGAGCGTTTGTGCTTGTGGCAGATTTGCAGGAGAAAAGCGGGAACAGAAAATCGATGGCATTGATGAATCCGGCTTTTCACTTACCTGACAGTCGCAAGATATGATGCTCAGTTCAGTGCAGTCAGGGAGGGGGGGCATGAAGATATGTGTGCGTGTGTGTGTGTGTGTGTGTGTGTGTGTGTGTGTGTGCCAAACAAAATCCATTTTAACAAGTCATGTAGTCAGTACTGCCTTTTAAAATCTTGTTTTCATTCAAACAAGTGAAAAAGTCTGACAATGAGGTGAGATAATGTCACTTGCTCCTAATGTAAATCAACTTGTTTCAAGAATTCAAATTCAAAATGCTTTATTGACATGAATGACAATGTCAGTGTTGACAGATATCTTGATACTGGTGTTGTGATCTGCCTCTTTTTGCCTTGAGTCAAGATATTGACACTTGTATCTAGAAGATTCTAAGAGACTAAATGACTTGTTAAGATTGACATTTTTTTACAGTGTACTTGCATGTTTATGCGTGTGTGTGTGTGTGTGTGTGTGTGTGTGAGAGAGAGAGAGAGAGAGACCAAAGAAAGATAGCTCCAAGTAAAAGAGAAAAGTGGTAGTGGTAGAGAGTGGTACTTTTTGACAAAGAGAAAGAGAGGGGACACCACATTGTGTCTGTGTGTCCGTCTGTAGCTGGGTTTCCATCCACGGATTTTGATGCAAATTATGATGCATCAAATTAGAAAGGCTGTATGGAAACTGCAAATTTGGTCAGTTTTTACACTTGCTTTTGTTGATAAAGAAATTATGCAATGAATAGTGATGGAAACAAATTTGTCACATGACTACTAATGTAGTGATGTAAAATATCTGTCCACCACAACTTTCTGGAAAGGTTATACATATATAAAGCCCCATCATGGTTGTATATCCAATTAGTTGGTGCATTATAATACTGCATTTCTTTTCATTTCATTTTTCTAATGAATGTTTATTGACATATTTCCACATTCAGGAAGCCTATTTATTGGCTTCAACCCAGTTGATGGAAGTGCACCTAATTTGTAATTTCAAAAACATTTCAAAAGTTCACTTCAAAATTTGATTGACTGTTGAATGGAAACATAGCTAATGTGTCTCATTGTAAATTGTGACTGATAATTTTCACTTAAATTGAAAGATTTGATGGTCCTCTATGGGTTGAGAAAAAATGTATGACTGATGGTGCTTATGAAACCCTTTCAAAAGCCCACATAGTTCAGTTCAATTCAGTTCAACTTGATTGTTGTCATGGACAAATTCTTCTTGCAGCCAGATGCATAAAAACATAAAAAAAACATATCAACATAAATGACCATTCAGGGCTCGCATACTTATTTAGACATCAGATTCAAAGACTTTTCAATGGCTTTTAAGGTCTTGTGAAATTCAAGGACTCAGAATTGGCGTGTTTTGGGGTAAGACATGGCATTAGACATCATAGAGGCCTCGTTTTTTATTGATCTTGCCAAGTCAAGAAATCATGGCGAAATCGTTCATTTAAAAAGTGCTGCTGTATCAACACAAACAAAACAACGCCATCACAGGGTTTTCCTCAGGATGTGAACTGTTGCTCCCAGGTCCAGAGAGCTGAGGCATACTGATGAATTTGGGTGCTGTATTATAATAAAAAAAATTAAGAAAAATCAAGCACTTTCAAAGTCATCCATTGATTTTCAAAAACCTTTAAGGACTTACTTTTCTCAAATTCACAATTTCAAGTGTATTTATACAGCCCTTCATCACAAAAGCATGTCTCAAAGGACTTTAAACAGAACAACCTTACCTAGATCTAACTGATCAACAATCAAAACAAAATGATGCAATACAGTATGCAACAACATAAAACACAAGCATACAAAACGACACAAAATAACACGTTGAAAAGACCTACCTAACCTATCTAGCCTAGCCATGAACACACTCATACAGACCGCAGACAGACAGTGAGTGTAACGATGCAGACAGCCCAAGACGCATCTCTAGTTCCCAACGGCCGGTTCCTATATTAATGCTGCCAAAACTATAAAGTAACAAAAAGAGACTGTGACGCTCCTGAACTAGAAATGCTAAAGACTTTCAAAGATTTTCAAGGCCCGTGGGAAACCTGATAACCTAAGGTACATGAGGCAGAAGGGAATTCTGGTGCAACTTCACCTACTGACAAGGTGCATGGAATGGGCAGGTAACACTGGAGAAGAATAGATTCCAGCAACACTTGCAGTACTGGGAACAAACGTTTTGGCTCGTGGCTTTCATCAGGGTTTATGGAACAGTCTGTCTGAAAGCCTATATATATATATATACATAAACACACTCAAATCAACCAATAGAATAAGACACAGTGGAAATTACAGCCAAAAGTAAATACCATATTTCCTCTAATATTGGCCCGGGCCTTTATTTACCTCAACTGCAGAGGGTACCAGGCCTTTATTGGAAGCAGGCTTATATTAGAGACAGGACTTTATTTCTAATTCCCTCTGTTTGATAAATATATTTGCTCATATTTTAGTACGAAGCTCCTTGTTTTCTGATCTGCTTCTGTTGGGGTACGTTAGGTAGCCGTTTTTTTGTTACTGCAATGCATTATGATAATTACGGTAATCGACGACAGCATGCTCTAGAGACTTCCGCCGGCCGAGCCGTCTTGTGGCATTTGTACGTTACTACAAACTACAGTTACAAACAGGCACCAGGAGTTTACCGGTATCCACCGTTGTTTGCATGTAAGCTGAAGCTAACTGAAGCTAACTGAACCTGGGCGCCGATGTGTTCCCGGTGATCCGGCCGAGGTTTCGGCGGGGGTCCGGGGCTTGGATCGGGAGGATCGATGCGGGCCGTGGGCGCGGTGGAGAGGCAGCGGCGGAGAGAGGAGACGGACACGGTCCAGCCATATACTAGGTTTTGACCTAGTCTTGTTTCCTTTGTTTTTTCCCCCGGCCTGTATTTGAGGCCGGCCTTTATTTGTTCGTGTCGACCACGCCCCCGGCCATTATCGGAGACCCGGCTTTTAATTGACTACAGGCCACTATTAGAGGAAATATGGTAGATACAAAATATGTTTTATCTATTTACTTCTGATTTTATTCTGTAACCTTTTATATTTTGTATGTTTCTGTGCCTTCATGTCATTATGGAGTGAAGAGGGTAACTTTTGTATCCTGTGGCAACCAGTGGGTGGGCTCCTGGTTTGCCACATGACCATGTCCTCTGTGAAACTATGTGTCAGTATCCTATTGGCTGTAATTTCCACTGTGTCTTATTCTACTGGCTGATTTGAGTGTGCTTATGTATATATATAGGACTTTCAGACAGACTGTACCATAAACCCTGATGAAGGCCACGAGCCGAAACGTGTTGGTTTGATGGGACGATATATCGAAATTCAATATATCACGATACAAAAATGTGACAATACGTATCGTGGGGCAGAAAAATGAATGGTGATAACAGCTCCATGTTATTCTGCTGTAGTAATCACAAATGAGACGCTTGACCATCACAGTTTCACAAGCTCTCCATCCAAATTATATTATTGTCACTTTGTAATGACTGAATTGAATTTAAATTGTTGTTTACATTCTAGCAAGACAATGCCATCGCTAGAAAGATCTGTGTCTCTGAAATATACAGAATTCTGCACAGTCAGACTTTGTTCTCATTGAACTTTTATTTATCACATCGTATCGTGGTTGTATTGAATGCTGAATCCCATATCGCATGTCGAATCATATCGTGAGGTAAGTGTATCGTCCCATCCCTAATCACATAGTGCTTTTTTTTTTTCTCCTGTGCAAATCCCGCCACACTGTCGCCGACTAGCGGCTGAAAAGCCTTGGACTGAATAGTGTTATTTTGCACGTCATCAGACATGTTACAACCCCAGGAGATAAAAGAGTTCTCTACCCGGTTAGGCTTGACCTTTCAGCCGTCTAAACCTTCTGCCATTGGATAAACTAAAAAAAAAAAAGTACTTAGTGGTCAAGCTGTTTTTCTTCATCCCTGAAAAGTTGACATCTTGGAGATACGAGATTTTCACCTGACGTGACTGGAAAAAAGGAAGGAGAAGGAGGGAATACACAGTAGACGGTCGACGGTATGTTAGTGAAGAAAACAGAGACATAGGTGAGTTAAAATAGAGGCTAAAGAAAACTATAGTGTTGAAGAGATGGAGAGAGAGAGAGAGGGGCGAGAGACACAGAGAGACATAGAGTGATAGATGGTTAGCCGGTATGTGTGTGTTTGCCTATCAGAGCTGCTTTCAGCCCGCAGCAGCATCACTGTAATTGCCTCTGCTGTCAAACCAGCAGAGGATCCTCACATCACTGCTATCGACTGGACCAGCAGGCTCTCTCTCTCTTTCCGTCTCTCTGTCTGTCTCTCTCTTTCTCTCCCTTTCTGTTTTCCACACTTACTCACCAACTCTCCTTCCCCGTTCTGCTGTCTTTCTCTGCCTGTCTCTCTCTCTCTCTCCTTAACCTCTGACTGGTACAGCATACACTGTTTTTTCTTTACAGATCAATAACTCAGGCCCAATCTGAAGTGTCTGCTTCCAACACTTATTATAACACTGGGATGCTCAGCGCTGCACAGCGAACCCTCTCTCACCTCTAATCTACCTCATGACAGTCTGGCACCTCTACCCTCGACCCAGAATAAATACCACGGTTAGCTTGGAGAAACAGAGAAGGCAGAAATTTTGTGAGAAAAATTTGACCGTGGACTAAGTGGGCTTGAAACCCGCCCCGCCGCTGTCATTCCTGTCTTTCTCCTGCTCTAAATACCACCCACACTACAAGAATATCACCAGTCATTTAGTCTAACCAGTCATTTAGTCTAGTATTAAGTCTTAAAATCTTATTTTCCTGAAAACAAGTGGGAAAAAAAGTTAAAACAAGGCAACATGTCGCCCCCCACAAATTAGTCAATCAGTAACAAATATGTGTTTTATTCTGTAATTGTAGCGCCCCCATTGGGCCTATTTTGAAATGATCAGACCACAGTGAGTGTGTTTACATGCACATTAATATTCCGGTAATATTCAGAATATTCAAGTATCCTGAATATGAAGTGATCATGTAAACACTGTATTCCATTTGGGATATGAATATTCCGGATAAGATATCTGGGATATACCGATCATATTCTGGATACGATGTCATGTAAATGCAGTCAGTGGTGAGATGCATCATTTTCCCAAGTTCCATCAGAATCCAGTCAGCGGTGTCTGAGGTATCGTGTGTGACGGACAAATGAACAAACAAACAAAAACTGATGCAAAAATCTACCAAAGGACGAGATAAGTTCATTTGATTCCAATGCAAAGCAACTCGTAAATCAACAAGTCACAATATCTTGCTATTTGTGGAGTGACCTGCCTCACTGCAACTAACCTGATCTCACACAAATACGTGAAATGAGAACGACTTGTTGAAACAAATTATGTGTTGGTGGCATGTAAAGTGTTACAATTTCCGTTTTCCCAGCACGAAACGATTACGTGAAGGAGGCACGACTATAAACAGGAAGTAGTGTCACACTGAAGTAGCGCAGTGGAAAGTAAGGGTGTTGTGGTCGGGGTGGTGGATGAGCGGATGCGTTTGCCTTCAATGCTGGCAACTGCAGTTCAAGGAAAGTTCAAGGAAATTTCAAATTTTTGAGTCAAATTGTAATTTTTAGCTAAAGATTTTCTTATTTAACCATAACCAAAGCCTTTCCCTAACTTTTTTTTTGTTTTTGAATTGTGTTTTTATTTGGGATTTGAAAGCAGATATACATGAAAAGAGAAATAGATAAACATCCACTTTGTTGTTTTTTTTTGCCTTTCCCTACCTTTAACCAAGTTGTTTTAGTTGCCTAACTATAACCTTAACCCAAACCTTAACCTTAACCCAAACATATTTACTTGTCTAAATGTAACCACTAGCCAACCTCTCGCCAAAAATGCTGTTTCATTCATTCATTCATTTCATTTTAACAACTTTTTTATAAGATCATGATGATTGCAACATATTGTCACTTGTTCCAAGAAAATTCTCAAAACAGGTTCAACTGCATCGGAAACAAGTGAAATTATCTCACCTCATTCTCAGATTTTTTTCCACTTATTTTAAGTCAAATTTTAGGACTCCCTTAAATGACTTATTAAAGTGGACAGTTTTTATAGTCTAATAAACCCCCTTAACTGCCTAATAAAACCCGAACCTCCCTGAAAATAAAACTGAGAGGGAAAAGAAACCAATGTTGAAATACTGAAATTTCCTTTTTAATGTGGATGCTCATTACACTGAAGAAAACCTCCATCGTAAGAAGTCATTTAGTTTAGTACTGAGTTGTAAAATCTGCTTTTCCATAAAACAAGAGAAAAGATAATTTCACTTGATCCCAATGCAAACCAGCTTATTTCAAAAATTTGAATCGAGTGATATTAGCTTGATACTAGTGGAGCGATCTGCATCACTTATATTGGCAACAACATATTGGCACTTGTTTCAAGACAATTCTCAAACTTGCCTTACTTAACTTACCATAGCATTTTAAGACTCAATAGTAGACAGAAATTACTTGTCAAGGTGAACATTTTTTCCAGTGCAATAAAGCTGCCTAACCACCTAATAGAGAATACACTCTAATAAACCTGATAGCAGAAAGGGAGCATTACTGAAATACTAAAATATCTTTTAATGTGCACGCTCATTACCCGGGTGCAACCAAACCCCGAAAAAACCTCCGCCGAGGGAGTTGCTCTATTGCTGCTAATGTTTATTTCTCCAGATTGAAACCCCGAGCCTGAGAATCACCCTTTGCCAATGTGCCTCTGAGGAAGGTAATTCATTTACTCCCTCCTGGGGACCGGAGTCAAGTGAAGGACGTTAACTGGAGGAGCTCTGCACAATCACCCTCAGCCAAAGTGCTCTTGTGCTACAGAATGGAAGCACCTCCTGAGTTTAGTTCATCTACCCTACAGCTTGCATACTTTATCCCTTTTAAACTCTCACTGGGGAGTTGGAGACTCACCCTTGCCAAAGTGCCCTTAAGGCGAAGCATGTCTGCCAAAGCGCCCTTGAGCAAAGCATTATTCTAAATGTACTCATTTGATCTTGTTTGCGAGGGAACTTGTCGTGTTCCCGCCTTATAAATTGTAATTCTGTCCACTTTGCCCGAAGCACTTTGCCCAAAGCGCCGTGCTTATCTCTAGCCACCATGCTCGTGTTGCCGTTACTTTACCAGATTTGAGTCCCAAACAAACCCTACGGCCTCTCAGGGGAGTGGATGCCACCCCGGGCCGGAGTGCTTTTGAGCAATGCAATTCAACAATTTTCACTTATGCAGGGCGGCACTCGGAGAGGAGATTTCTGTTTTGCAGGTGTTCTCTGCGCACAAGGGCGAATTCAAAGGTTGCTGAACGTTGAAATGATGGAATGTGTCAAAAAAAGAGATGACCAAATCAATCAAGAACTCTGCTCAAACAAAAACGAACTGTAGAAAACCCCCACCAAAGATATTACACAACAACAGGAACATTTAACATTAACTTTTAAATATTTGACGTGAACGGAGTCATTCTAACTTTCTCCTATTTGCTGGGTGCACAATAAAGCAGTCGATGACCTGTGAAGCTTCTAAAACCTGGTATGAGTTTGACGATGGTATTCAGGTGATCTGAAAGACTTCGGCTTATCTTCTCTACAGAGACACCTCACTCTGCCATTGTGCGTTTGAGCTCCTTTTGGAACAAACATTGCTATATCCTTATTTATCTAACAAATGTTTTTTTCCATCACTATCACTAGCATCATACAGCATACCTCCGCCAGCACTGTGCAATTGTCAAGATATGCCTGTTCCACATGTCCGATTTTCACCAAAAGTTAAGAATTTCTTCACCAACTTCATCACCAGGAGATGCACACATTTTCATGACTGTAACTGAAATGGGACATGAGATACACCTGCATGAATTCTAGCCACTATCAAGCATTTTAGCCGATTATTGCAACACCATACGACCAATCAGCTCTATATCTGTTCAATGGTCATTAGGGCTGCCTACCAAGTTTTGGTAAAATTAGCAGGGCGGTTATGACTAAACCGGAAATGAGTTCTCCAGTGCCTCCATGTTGTTTGATTGGGCCAATAATGGAGGGTTTGCCTCTTCTTCTGTCTGCTGATAGACATACAAAGTTTCATGGTGTTGTGTGAAAATCCGTTTGTACATTATATCATTTTTAAGAGAAGCTACACCCCCTTAGGCCAATTGGTATGACAGGTTTATCGGTTCTTCCTTGCCCCATGACCAAACTTTCCATGACAAGGAAAATCCCTTCAGTCTTGACTTGTTTATTACAGCAGCAGCATGTTGAAGGCCGTTTAACTTACCAACACAACCAGTCTTCTACTACTGGTTGACTGAGCAACTTGAGGATTGAGCCCCTTGTTCAAAGTCAACTAGTGGATAGTTATTGACCTTGAGCAACAGCTGACAAAGGTTGGCAGTCTAATGGTTGCCACAAGACTACCTAACACCACCCTGATACCTGACACCATGATTAAAGTGAGTTTCTTGTTCCCAGGCTGGAGTCCCCGACCCGGACCCTGACCCTGGAGGCGCCCAGGGGGGTGGAGGTCAGCGCTGGAGTGGGAGACTTCAAGGCCTCCTGTAGGAAAGACCTGCTCCTCCAGTCCTCAGAGGGAGAGGTGAGTGTCGGGGTTATCAATATGTGTTAGTGTGTGTGTGTGTGTGTGTGTGTGTGTGTGTGTGTGTGTGGGGGGGGGGGTCAGGGGTGTGTGTGTGGATATCACCGTTTGAGAGAGAGAAAAACAAAGAGAGAAGAGAGAAACTGACAAAAATAGCTCTGTTCATGTGTGTGTATACAAGAGACAACAAAAACTAGCAGTGACGTGCGCGCTTGTGTGTGTGTGTGTGTGTGTGTGTCTTTAGACACTGCGGCACTCTATAGTGTTGGGCCCGCTTCATTAAAGTACCTTATTAGGCTAATGAGCGTCATCAATCCAGGCGACCTTGTCCTCCTTTCCTCCCCTCCTCCTCCCATCCCTCCTTTCTTCCCCTCCTCTATTTGGGAGAAGCGACTTCATTAAAGCTGGTTTGATGAGGTTCCCTGTCAGTCGCTGCTGCTGTGTGTGTGTTTGTATGTGTGTGTGTGTGTCATTGTTAGCCTGCTATCTCACTGTCAAGCTCTTTGCATAGCAGCCCGCCACGTTGCGTGAGCACCGAAGCAGACTTTGCCATTATCCTTGTGTGTGTGTGTGTGTGTGTGTGTGCGTGTGTGTGTGTCTGTGTATGCGTCAGCCTGCCATGTTGCGTGTCCAGTGGAGCATAGTGTGTCATTAACTCAGTAATTAACAGAAGAATGGGCCTCTCTCTCGTCGCAGTCACTGTCATTGTCAGTCACACACACACACACACTGTCTTTCTCGTCGCTTCTCACACACACATTCTCTCCCATGCACATACACACACACACACACACACACAGACACCGAGCGCTAGATAATAGAAGTCTGTGAAAACAACAAGAGTGAAAGTTTGATACTCTTCTCCTCTCAACTCATTTCTCATTTCCTCTGCTCTTTTCTCCTCTCCTCTCCTCCCTCCTCTTATCTCCTCTCCTCTTTTCTCCTTTTCTCCTCCCCTCTCATTTCTTCATGGCCACTCCGCTCATTGGGCCCCACTGGCGAAAAGTTCTTAGACACAAATTTGCCCGTGTGCCCAGATACATGCTAAAGTTGTGAATTCTGAAAGAAATTATCGGGATGTCATAAGAGCAGTTTGTGTTGATTGTCTACAATTTTCTTGGAAATACCAAATGCAAAAATAGTGAGTTTTTCATACAAAATACAATGCAGTATTATGTAATTTTAAAATTGTCATAATTGTGACACCTGTGCTGATACAGCTTTGTGTTGGCTTTGAATTAAGCAAGAAAAATCACTGGATTATGAGGATACCATTGGCAAACTAAAGACCCATGTTTAATAAAATAATAACCTCTTATCAGAATCAGAACTACTGTATTTACCAAATGCATGTACAGGAATTTTGTCCTTGTGGCGCTCTATAAATATACATTTAATCAGCCTGGCAGAGTGGCATACAATATATTTGCAGCTGTGGAGGGAAGCGTAGAGAGTGTAGAGTGGTTTGGACCAGTGTACCATGAGGTAATTATACTAAATATGATGAAATACATGAAATAAATTATGAGCCTTGTAGAACATAGACATAATTCAAGGGGCTGAAGAGAGGCGCGGTGTGCCAAGGCTGGAGTTACTCAGGGTTGTGCAGACAGTGTGAGTTGTGCAAGGCTGTACAAATATTACATGAGTAACAATGAATCAGGGGTGGAAAGAGGGCCAACATGTCTTACTCAAGTAGAAGTAGGTTTTACTTAGCTGAAATACTTTTTATTTTAATTACTTAAACCTGCAATAAGCGTTTTCAGACCCTGTAACCAATCCTGAAACTAGCATGTGCTACGTGGAGATTTCCGTGAGATGTAATGATCTAAACAAATAGCCACACACGGGCCAGCTGTGTTGCTGTTTTCACCTCTTTCCTAAAGCTTGTTGTCAGGTTCGGACCGAGTTGTAGCTCTTCCTTTTTTTACTAGCTTGTCTCCTCCCTCGCTGTTTGAAAGCGGCGCTCTCCCCCTCCCCTCGCTGAAAAAAATTCTGGTAATGGCGGAATCCATGAAGCGAGCGAGTAAACTTGTTAAACTAGTAAACTTGCTTCACTTGTCATTGTGGGACATGTAACCTTCAGCGGGAGAAAAATCTGGCAAAGCGAGACTGTTAACGGGCGAAATTTCTCTGTAGGTATGTTTATTTTAGCCATTAGCCTTTATGCACAGTTTGTCCTTAAGGGCTTCCATCGCCCAGTAGTTTTGTTGTGTGTTTACAAAATGTGTTGCGGTTTCTGTCACCCTCTAGTTGTGGGAAAATCGCTTAGTGTAAAAATAGATAAAATAAGAGTAAAATTACTGGTGTAGAAATCTACTTGGGGAAAAGTGAAAAGTAGCTCATTTAAATTGTACTCAGAGTAAACAAAGCAAACTGAAAATGCTAATTTCCATTATTCAATACCTTTACTACATTTATGTTTATTTTGCTATTAGCTATGCAACTAGCTAGCAAGGTTAGCGAACTAGCTAGACAACAATCAAGCTAATACAAACCAAATACACCATAGGTGGATGGATGTTTTTTTGGCTAATGTTAACTAAGCTAATATCATGGATAACTTTGAGTGTTTAATGTTAGTTACTTAACAAACATGCTTGTGCAGGATGCAGACGTGTTATGATTATGCCAATTTCTGATGCAAAACTCTGTAATGGATACAATTTCATATGTAGCAAGTACAATATGTCAGTCAAAACATGCTGTACACTTAAGTAACAGTAATATTACGGACTTGAAAAACATGTAGTACGAGTACAAGTACACAAAAAAGCAACTCAGTTAAAGTAAAAAGAATAATTGTAGATTGTTTCTTCCACCCTTGCAATAAATAGCACAGTTATAAACAGTTATAATAGTGGGATTACAGGAGGTGACGGGGAATCTAGGCAGAACCCTGAGGGATTGTGGGTGTTTGCAGGGGGCTGAATCTAAGGAAGGCTGAGCTTGTGAGGTGGCAGGTGGTCTTGGTCTTCATGAACCGATACTGTCTTCCAGAGGAAAGTTTTTTGGGGTAGATGGTCGCCTGGGTGGGGCAGGTTTGGTGGCAGCCTTTCTGTCCTTTCCTTTCGCTCTGGTGTCATGCAGTTGCTTGATGGAGGGCAGATGACATCCAGTCACCTGCTCAGCAGTGCAGACGACACATTAAAGCTTGTCCTTGGACCAAGAACGAGGTGGACCTCTGCCAGAGAGTGACAGAGGATGTTATAATCATTTGTATTTTTGAAATATTGAGCAGTGAACATCAAGACTTTTTTTCTTGTAAGGGAAATAAGTGAGATTTTTATTGCCCCATAACACAAATTGACCATAATATATCAGTGGGGGGTTGATAGTGTAGTTAATCAAAACCTGTGACTCCATGATTACTTTGCCAGGTGCTGAGATTTCTGGCTTTTGAAACTCACTTTCCGGCCTGTGCTGTTTTGGAACAAAAACATCCTTAGCCAAAAAAGCATGACATATTACCGTTTCACTGCTCTAATTAGCTAGAACACCTCTCTATTGCAAAACTGTGACTTAAAGGAATAGTTTACCCAAAAATGAAACTTTTGTAATTTACTCTCATGTTGACGGAAACACCGGTGAATTTTGTATGTCCACACAACATACAGCAAATTAGCTAGTGCAGCTCCATGTCAGCCTTCTCCAAAACTGAAGTGAATGGGTCTTGGTTCTTCAGAGTTCCAAAAAGAGCAAAAAATGACTGTACAATTTCTCCAAACAGCTTGTGCAGCATAGTCCAAGTGTTCTGAAACTAAACGATCGCACTGAGTCCAAATGACCTGTATTTACACCAATATTTAGTGCAAGTTTTCACTAAAACCATTGTTTTTGGAAGCTTTCACGCTTGCACACACCCACACGTCCCCACACATGGGGTGTTGCGTGTTCATGTCGAGTAGAGCGTGAACATGCAACATCCCATAATGCACACACTCCGACCAACACTGGCTACCCTTGCCTGAGATATCCAGCTCCTCGAGCGGTGGCATGAGTAAACATGTCTGTATATTCAGGTTAAAAAAATAATGTTGTTACAGTTGTACTAAAGACTTGCGCTAAATAGTGCCATAAATATAGGGCTTCTGGATTCTCAGTGCAATTGTTTGGCTTCAGAACACTTGGATTACGCTGCATGAGCTGTTTGGAATAATTTTATGGTCATTGTCTGCCCTTTTTGAAACTCTAAAGAACCAGTTCCCGTTCACTTCTGTTGTTTTGGAGAAGGCTGAGTTACGCTAGCTAACTCGCTGTGTGTTATGTGGACATACAAACTTCAATGAGACTTGTCAATGTTGTTGCAATTCCTACTGGTTGACGACAGAGGTCGAAAGAGACTGGATACTGTATATATCGCTTTCAGTGTTTCTATCATATTAGCATGCCTTTGGATGATGGCACAATTGAATCGAGGCCCTTTGTATCTGAGTTAAGCTCCTCTCCTTTCCTTTTCCTCCCCTTTACCTTCCTCCTCACCTTTCCACTTCTGTCTCCTATTCCCTTTTCTTATCACCACTCCTCCCTCTCCTCTCCTCTGTTCTCCCCTCCCTATCTCCCGTCCTTGTTCTCCTATCTTCCACTTCCCTCCCCGACTCTCTTCGCTCCTCTTAACTCCGACCATGTCCTCTCCCCTGCTAGTCTCCCTCTCTTTTCTCTCCTCTCTCGCCTTTTTGCTCTCTCTCCTCCTCTCATCTCCTCTGCCCTCCTGTCCTCCTCCTCCCTCCCTCCCTCCTTTCCTCCCCTTTCCTCTCAGTCCTTCATCTCGTAGTAACTCAGCCTATCTAATTAACTTCCCACTGCCTGGGCTATACATCACTGCGGCTGTCACTTCATAGGGAAAAGACGGGTGGGGGGATGTTATCATTTTTACCTCTTTTCTGTCATCTCTCTTTCTCTCTCTCTTTCTCCCTCATTCATTCTTTTGTCTCTTTCTGTTCTTTGTTCATCCATTATCTATCTCTCTCTCTCTCTCTCTCTCTCTCTCTCTCTCTCTGTCATCCCTGCATAACTAGATGTCTCCCTATTGATGGTGAACAATAGCATGAAGCAGGGTGTTACATGGATTGCGATGTGGGCCTTTGGCAAGGCTTGATACCATGAAAAGGCTTTAGAAAATGAATGACTTGTGGTGCACTGCTTCTCAACCTGGTCACTTTTTACTGTGGCATCCTTTAGCCAGATGCACAAAAAAAAGAAAAAAAAGAAACCCTCTGTACACTAAGGTAATGATTTGGAAATGTCATGTGAAACCTTATCAGCAAATAAATGTACAGAAATGTCCACTAATTATATTGACCTAGAGAAAATGTGTGTGTGTAGGAAGGTTTGTTGGCTTTGAAGACGATCTCATTTTATTATTATTATTCCCTTTTCACATTGTATTCTGACATCACATTTTAAAGTTTTTACTTCAGATGTGAAAATTTCAATTAACAGGTGAAAAGTGTTTTGTTTTTTTATGTTTATGTGTATATAACATTTTTTCACGTTTTCAATTGCCATTACATGTGACAATATTTGTTTCACATGTGAAAATTTAACATGCCAAGAGTCAATTCACAGATGAAAATGTCATTTTCACATGGGAAATGGGAAATTTCACATGCTCACATTATGAAAACTATTGCGTCCAAAAGGCACATTTGCTTTGAATTCACATGTGGGTTTTCATATGTGACTTTTCTGTAAGGGTTATTATTATTACAGTAATAATAGCTTTATTTATATAGCACTTTTCTAAAACAAAGTTTACAAAGTACTGTACAGTCAAGGCAAACAAAAGACACAGAAACAAGGTTACTCAAGAAAAATAGATGGCCATTATGATGGGATACAAACCCTGGTTTTGGTAAGGAATCCAATAAGTTCATATTCGTCCTTATCCTTTTTCTCCAAGGAGGATTTTTATTCTAGCAAGTAAACAGGTTTACATAATGTCACCAAATTGTACAGTAATGTGAAAATAAGAATAACGCACATATGGGATCATAAATTAGATACTTGTGTGATCAATCAATAAGCTATTATGGCTCACAATATATAGCTATATATATTGCTATATATAGTGACCCATACAGCTTGATTAATCACATGTTGAGTAGTCCTAAACATCCCTATGCTATTTTTTATATATATATATTTTTAGTTATATATATATATATATATATATATATATATATATATATAAGTATATATAAGTTATAAGTTATATATATATAGTTATATAGTCTATTTTAACATAATGTGCATTAATTGGCTGAATTACCATAATATAATCACCTGATCTGTGTGGGTGAGTTTAAAATTAAAGAAATTATGTATTAATTACTATGGCTTTAGATAAAAACAAACATTATAGCTTACAGTCCTGAAGAACACTCATATTAACACTAGTAGTTGATGACCAACAAACATCTGTTACTGCCCCCCTAATCAAAGCAGTCTAGAACCGGGCCGGCAATGCAGTGACGAAAACTATATGAGAACAATAAGGTCTAATGTAACTGGCCCCTCTACCAGTACAGCTGGCCCCAGCCTGGCCCCCCCAGTTGAAATGGTCTAGAACCGCCAATGGTAAGGGTTGAGGGACCTGGGGTATGATTATACCAACAAGCTGATATACTGGAGTGGAACAGGGTAACCTCCTTCTTGTATTAAACCTCCAGGCACAACAGTACACCACATAATACTAGCTGAGATCCAAACAGATGAGTCCTTAACCTTCTGTGACTGTGCAGCTGTCACCAAAGCAACTGGCAGCACAGCACAATACCCGGCCTGGTGCTTAGAGAAACCGGGTGCAAGCCTTCACCCTGCTGAAGTGTCCTTGAGGAAGACACTGAATCCCTACCAGCTATAAGGATGCTGCTCTTTATCTGACCTCGACCTCTGAGTGTAAGCAAAAAGAGAATGTTGCTACAGGGATCAACAAACTATCACATTCATTCATTCGTATTTTGGTAGGCAGGCAGGTCTAAGAAAAATGTCAAGTGTGGTCAGTGTCAAAGTGAATGAGTCAACTAAATGTTCTGTCCATCTTTAAAGCTGCACTAGACTTTCTTTTTGATGTAAAAATACACCCGTCTTAGCCTAAACCACAAAGTGGTGCTACTACTTGAAGGTTTTCCTCAGTAGGACAACAAATCATCTCTCTCTCCTGCCTGTCCTTCTCTCTGCACACACACACACACACACACACACAAGCAAACACACACCCGACTCAAAACTCCCACTCAAATATGACAAATGCGACACTCTCACTTTCTTTTGATTTCATGTTTTACATTAGGTATGTTGTATTTTTGTATTGTTTTTTCATTCGTTTCCGTTACCCAACTCACTTGCTTTTTGTTTTTCATCTTGTACTCTGATTATATTATAAGCCCCTTTGTTTTTTTCCTCTGCGTTATTATTCTTATTCATACGCTTACTTACGTGTAAAAAAATAAATAAATTCTAAAATAACAAGGACAAACGGTGTCCACACCGGCAACAGCTCTAAGTTATAATATAATATGTATGCATTATGATTTTGCATGCAATTCTCCACTCACAGTACTGATCATTGTCCAGAGAATTGCTGCATACCGTCGGTAAGAAAGGTAGAATTCAGCCATTTGAAAAGCTGATTTCGCTATGAGGGAAAGTCGATCATCCCCGCTCAAGGGCATTTGCAGCCTTTTTTTCAGAGCCAGTATTGTTTTAAATACATGGAGACAGGTAGAGAGACAGATAGATACAAACAGGCGCACATATAGACATACAGGAGGAGAAGCAACCATCCCATTCTAGTGTTTTTTCCATCAGTCTGCCTGCTCTGTCATTTGTCTACGTAACTGTCGTTCTCCGTGTGTGTTTGCATGTCTGTCCCGGCTCTTCGACTCTCTAGAGATTGCACTGTACCACTAAAGCGTTTTATGACATGAGTGCTGTCTGACGTAATGTCTAAAGCTGTCTCCTGACCAGGCAATCCATTTTTATAAAAGTCCGTTTTATAGGAGGACGTGTGGTATCCTTGAGTTAGAGACACAAACGCGTGATCGCTAGGTCACATAATTTTTAACATATTGATGACTCGTGATTTGTTAAAGTAATATTCTGTGACATCTTCACATAAATGTCCGTTTTGCTACTCTCTTTTGTCGGTTGGTGTAACACTATAGTGATTCAACCTAGACCCGGTTCATGAAAGCTTTTACATTTGCTAATGCTACGTTCCCATTCGATGTTGGAAATTCCCAGCTGGTAAATTGTAATTACAACCTCGGTGCATTCAGTGGCCCAGCTCAGGGAAAACAGGCGAGAAACAACACCCGCGAGATTCTGTGCCCAATGTACAATACTGTTCTCAATACAAAAGCTATGATATTTAGCAACGTTTGCTAGCTAGTTAGCACAGTAAACTAAGTGCAACTATACTTTTGAAATGTATGTTTAACAATTTACCACACAGGTGTTTTGATAGATTTAAGGTCATGCTGAAAGTCGAACTTAAGTGTATTTTAAGGATTATAAACATGTAAAATGCAATGCTGTGTAGCGTTTTCAGTGTAGCCACCATGTTAACGTGATGTTAGGGTTGAGAAATCTTGGCTGAGTTTCCTCATTGGAACTCCAACTCGAAGGGGCTGACTTTCCGACATGTCTGGAACGCAGCACAAACACCCGGCATTGGGTATAGGTCTTTCCCAGGAGAATTCCTCTGCTGCACAGAAAATGATGTGTTTTACATTTCCAGCAGCAGCAGTGGATGGTTTGAAATAAACAGAAGAAGAACTGGGTAGTTAGCATGAGCACTGATAGCCACCATGGCTGAACAGACAAAGAAAAGAGCGCCACCTACAGAAACTCAAAGAAAATGCAAAGAAAAAGACGTCACAGTACTGGACACACTGTTTGATTGACAGGTGATCTCTGGGAAGTGCAGTGCAGAAACATCACAGCAATGAGCGCTGAGCACCAAAGATGTTTCCCACAGGCTGCGAAAGAAATATCACCTCTCTGTCAACCCAGCCTGCTGTAAATAAGCAGCAAAAAAACACCCTCAACCCAACATACATCCCTAAAAAGAACAGCTTATCCAAATAGCATTCCTTTTCATCCATTCTCATACAAGCTTTCCCCCGGCCGCTGACACCATCAAATGAACAGAGGAGAGCGGATGAAGGGGGGATAGAGGGAGGATCGGATGAGCGGGAGGAGGAGGACGGGCGGAAAATAGATGTTTCTGTCGATTTTGCAGGAGAAAATAAAGGCGTGCGGGACAGCGGGGCTTAAAGCCAAATCAATGTTGTCAGCAGCTGGCACTTAAGAAGGGGCCATTAAAGTTTAAAAAGTTTGGAAAGCAGCGCTGGAATTAAGGCCAAATGGGTTAGAGGTAGGGGAGCGCGGGCTTCCATTAAAATCAAAGCCAACGAGAGCTGACAGATCCTCTCAGGATTCCTGCGGTCCTCCTTGCCTTTTTTTTTTTTTTTTTTTTCCCGCTCCCTTTCTCTCTCTCCATCTCCCTCCCTCTCTCATTCCATCCTGCATTCACTCGCTCTATCCTTCTTTCTCATCCCGTTCATTTTCTTCTCTCTCAGTGGTTCATTTTCTCTCTCTCTCTCTCTCTCACTGTCTATCCATCCTGTCTCCCCGCCTCTTTCTTTCTTGATTATTTTTCACCTTCTCTTTATCAGTCAGTCCCTTCCTCTACTCTCCCACGCGCTCTTTCTGCACCCACGGCCCTTTTTCCGCCGACTTTCGCCCATCACTTGTTTTCGCATCCTCTTTCTCTCTCGGTCTCTCTAGGTCAACTCTACCTGTCCTTTCCCCTCGCTCCTCGCTT
The DNA here is from genome assembly GCF_048128805.1 of Centroberyx gerrardi. Lineage (NCBI taxonomy): Eukaryota > Metazoa > Chordata > Actinopteri > Beryciformes > Berycidae > Centroberyx > Centroberyx gerrardi. Next base: position 3,134,482 of record NC_135999.1, on the reverse strand, counting down.
CTTCCACGACTTCGCAGACAATGGACCCTCTCACAAATTGAAACATGGAACCTTAATTCGCTCAAAGTGGTGGCAAAAGTCCGAGGAATGCCTTTGAAGTTCAATTCATTTCCATTGACTTTTATGACACACCGCAGAAATGCTCTCTAGGAAGCTCCCCAGTGTGAATGTGAAGTATGACAGTGCTTTAAAAGGGCACGCATGTATGCTAATTGAAAACTCTTCCCTTGTAATAAAGGTAAAAAGTAAGGGCGTTTTCACACCTGATAGTCCGCTTCCTTGGTTCGCACCTGATGCGAGAATGATACATTGTTTTGTTTTTCAGCTAGTTCGGTTTGCTTTCACAAAGCCAAAAATCAAACGGTCCATTGGCCAGGAGACTCCGGTAATTAGCCTCAGTCTCCCGGGATGGAAAAAATAAATTCCCAGAGATTTTTTGACGGCTGAAATTATAAGAATGTGTGTGTGAGTTGGGTTCGTTGTACGTCGGGTGCGTCGTGTGCGTCCACTGCGTCGGATGATGGTTATTTTCATGACTTTTTGCTGGGCTGTGCTTTTTACATATTTACTGTGTTGGTTTTCTTGGTTGTAGGTTATGTATTTAGCAACTGGCAATGTGTGATGACGATTAATGGGACATGCACGTTGCGTATTTGGCATTGCGTAATGGTGAGAGGGACACATAGTTTTTGGCATTTGGCATCGCGTAATGGTGACAGCATATGGCACACGTCAGGAATGACGTAAAGTGCAAATTTCCATAGTAGATAGTAGAACTGATTGATGCTGTGTGTCATTGTATGGCAATAACAATGGGGCATCATATTATTATTCATTTTTTGTTTGTCTCTGAGATTGGTTCGAATGGTGTTCTCACCAGAAATGAACCGCTCCACAGTTCACTTGGAAGCGGCCTGAGACCACTTCTTCGAGGTGGACCAGAGAGCGGTTATTTGGTCCGCACCAGGGTTCGATTAGGGTGTTCACACCACCCCAAACAATCCGAACCAAGGGGGTAAACGCTCCGGGGTTTGATTCAAACAGACTAAACAAGGCTGGTGTGAAAGCACCCTAAGAGTGTAATAATAATAATAATAATAATATAATATAATAAACTTTATTTGTATAGCACATTTCATACAAGAAATGCAGCTCAAAGTGCTTTACAACAGAGAAATTACATGCACCAAGTGCTTCACATAAAACTTGATAATGATAGTGAGAATAAGATAAAGAGGAGAATAGAATACATAAAATGCATCTTCACATGAAAATAGACATAGAATGAGCATAACATAAGATGGAAAATAAAACCCACTGAATAACAATAGTAAAAATATGAGGAATGCATAACATAAGATGGAAAATAAAATCCACTGTAAAATAATAATACAAATAAAGTTAAAAAATAGAGTACATAGGATGCATAAAATCAAGTAAAATACAAATTTTAAAAGAAGTGCAGCAGTGCATAAGTGCGAAGCAAAGTAAGAAAAAAAAAAAAAAAAAAAAAAAAGGCCTGTATCGGGAAAGTCATAGTTAGTTAAAGGCTAAAGTGAAGAGATAAGTTTTTAGCTTTCTTTTAAAAATATTTAGTGAGCTGGCTTCCCTGATATCTATAGGTAGTGTGTTCCATAGCTTTGGGGCGTAACTGACAAAGGCTGCATCCCCGATTTTCTTTCGGCTGTTGCTGGGAACCTCCAAAAAACCGGCAGCAGATGATCGCAGTGTTCTTGAAGGCAGGTAGTGAACAAGGGAGTTAGCAATGTAGCTTGGTCCTAGCCCATTAAGGGCTTTGTATATAAGGAGGAGGACCTTAAAATCAATTCTAAATGTTACAGGAAGCCAGTGTAGAGCAGCTAAAACTGGACTAATGTGCTCTCTCCTCTTGGTTCTGGTTAATAGCCGAGCTGCAGAGTTTTGAATGAGCTGAAGTCTCTCGGTGTTTTTTTTTGGGAGACCGGTAAAAAGTGCGTTACAGTAATCGAGTCGGCTTGAAATAAAGGCATGAATCAGTTTTTCAGCATCTTTTTGATTTATAAATGGTCGTACTTGAGCTATGTTTCTAAGGTGGAAAAATGATGTTTTCGTCACCTTGTTAATGTGGGACTTGAAGCTTAGATCTGAATCAACCAACTTTTCAAGACGATTGATTAAGATATCATGGTCAATCATATCAAACGCTGCACTTAGGTCCAAGAGGACAAGAATTGAGACCTTATTTTCATCAGAGTTTAGTCTGAGGTCGCTGATTATTTTAGTAAGAGCAGTTTCAGTGCTGTGGTATGTTCTAAAGCCTGATTGAAATTCCTCCAGGATATTATTTTCTTTAAGAAAGGCATTTATTTGCACTGAAACTACCTTTTCAAGTATCTTACTAATGAATGGAAGGTTGGATATCGGCCTATAGCTTGTCAGTGCATTACCATCTAGGTTGGGTTTCTTTAGTAAGGGTTTTACAACAGCTGTTTTGAATGCATCTGGGAAGATGCCTGTTTGAAGGGATGTATTTATAATCTTCAGGACATGACTTGAAACACTATCGAACACCCGCTTAAAAAATGCTGTAGGTACAGGGTCAATACATGAGGTGGAGGAGTTACACTCGGTGACAGTCTTGCAAAGCTCAGTTAATGTAATACAAGTGAATTTTCCCATGGTTACATCTTCTTTACAGGGTTTGCTGAGGTCATCTGTGCTTACGTCAGCAGCAATGCTGGTTCTAATTGAAGTTATTTTGTTATTGAAGAACAATGCAAGTTCTTCACAATTTGATGCAGAGGACTGCGGACGGGTGGGGGCAGTGTTGAGTAGCTGGTCAATAGTGGAGAATAATATTCTAGAGTTTCCAGCATTCTCTGTAATAATCCTAGAAAAGTAATCCTTTCTTGCTAGACGTATTGCTTTGTTATAGACAGTCATGGCTTCTTTGTATATATTACAGTGAACTGTGAGCCTGGTTTTCCTCCATTTTCTTTCAGCTGCTCGACAGATTCTCTTAATCTCATTAACACTGTTATTGTTTAACCATGGGGAGATTCTGTCAGTCGACCTCTTCTTAACCTTTAGTGGAGCAACAGTATTTAAAGCAGATGACAAGGTATTGTTGAAATTTTCAACCATGTCATTTAAAGAGCAGTCAATGCTGTATGACTTGATTTCATAACATTAGAGAACTTTGCTTCAGCCTTGCCATCTAGGAATCTCTTTTGAACCAAAAAATCCCTTTTAGTCTTTGTTAAGATTAGGCACTCAGTGTGCTTGCTTTTGTTCAACTCCTTCTATAACAAATGAATCAAACTTTCATTTAATTTAGCTCATAACATGACCACTATATCCACATATATTCCATTTATTGGACGCTTTTATCTGAAGTGCCTCATCGCGAGTGCATATATTTGTAGTGTGGTATGGGAACTCCTAATGTCAGCAGTGCTAGGGCCATGCTCTGTCCATTAGTCTCCACTTGTATTTCTTGGGTCTGGACTTCAAGGGTCATGCACTGCCAATAAATATGCTTTTAAAAAGTAATTTAGTGTAATATTGAGTCTTAAAATTGTATTTGTAGTAAGGCGTTGCCGTTTACAAAGCAAAGCGTTCACATGAACATAGTAAATCAACTTAAAATAATTTTCTTGCATCGAGTAACATGAGCTAACATGAGCGGAGTCTCTCTTGTTTCAAGATAGTGTCACTTGCTTCAAGATAACTCTCAAAATTGGGGGAATTGCTTTAGAAACATGGAGTTATATATTATTATCTTACCCCATTGGCAGATTTGTTTTCACTTTCACGAAGATTTTAAGACTCAATACTAGACTACTTGACTTGTTAAGATATGTATTTCAGTGTATGCCTTTTTCTTGTGGGTACTCGTGACTAAAGTACCTGTATGACTTATTTCTAATTATTGTATTTAGGTTACAGACATGTCATATATATTGTATTGACTGATTTTGCCCATCATATTATCTTCGCTCTGACAAAAAAGGATATGATGTCATGTGTGAGGCATTTGAGGCGGACGCTACTGTTATCTACTTTGCAGTTAGAGTTAGCTTAGCATTACGCTCGAAAAACAGAAATAAAAATGTTGAACTTTGCGTTTGGCTGTATGATTTCTTAGATCAGGGGGATATTGATGGAGAAGTTGGTCACGATACTTTTCCACCTTTTAAAGTAAGTGATAAACCAAGACACTGGCACTGGCTAGCTAGCATTATCATAGCTAGCAGCTAATAGTTAACCAGTTCCCACTTGGCTGCGATATCTAGTCCTGTGTCACTACTGACTGCAAGCCACGCTGCATCTCTTCTTTACTTATTTTTGTATTCTACTGTGCTAGAGCAGTGTTGTATAAAATTGGATGTTGTGACACTGTCACGATTAAGCCTCCATGTTGGATCTTCTTTCAGAGGTCAATAAGCAGCATTTCTATTGGCCGGCGCTTCAAATTCGCAGGTCAGAGTTCACCATACGTTAGCCAGTTTTGCGGCATTCCTGAAAAGCTGAATTGTTTAAAATTTTAAAAATGTAAACATTTTTAAGACCTTTTAAATTCTACCTGGAATTGAATTTAAGACCAAGTGACAAAAACCAGCTTTTTTATATTCGAACGTACTGTAGCGGAAGTTCTGAAACAACTGACCCTGTTCTGTATATAAGAGGGGAAGCACAAAGAAACCTATCATTGCATAGTGAAAAAAAGCATAACACCTAATTTCATTTTAATACTTTTTAAGATTTAAAATGTATTTTAAAGACCCCATGAAATGGTATCTTAACTTCCTTGATTTGATGTATTTCCTGTTGAAACAGGATGTTGGGGCGGGACATAACACAGTGAGGGATGATTCAAAAGTTAGACCAATGGAATATCAATTAGGGAGAGAGAGGCAGTTTTATTGGATGGGAGGGGCAGGACTGTTCATTTCATGGGGACTTCAAGACTTTTTCATACTTTTTAAGGAACTGCGCATGGTCTGTTTCCACAAGACAATGACATGGTAACACTTTGCATTTGTGTGTCGGTGATATATTTAAAAACAAAAAAAAAAGTTACTTGAGTTCTCTCCACTGTTTTATTGACTGTGGCGAGGTGAAATTGGGTTAACTACGGAAAGTTTTAACAAAGTTAGGTTACCATGGAGTTTTATTGTTTGTTGACACAACGCTGAGGTTTATTAAGACGCTGTAGCCTGGAGGTGTTATTGGGCTGGTACACTGGGACTGGCTCTTTTTTTTTTTTTGGTGCTTGTTGTTTTACCTGCGGGTAAAGCAGAATGGTGTGTGAATTAGAATACTGGTGGGGGGTAATTCCCTGTCGTAAACACTGATGCTGTGGTACCAGAGTGCGTACACACACACACACAGGCACACACACACACACTCGCACAACTGCTACACAAGGGCATCCATGCACGCTCACTAACACAAACACATATGCACACACAAAGATAGGTATACACGCAAATACAGTCTATGCACGCACACACACAAACACACATAACATGTACTCTCGCTTACACACATATATATATACACACAAACACACACACACACACACAAGGCTGTCAAGCACAATACCACAGCTGTCCCTTCCTCCCTTAGTCAGTCTCTAGAACCTCTCTGTTTTTTCTCCCAAAAGTGTTTTTCATCCAACTTAAAGCCCAGGTCAGACGATTTCTAAACCCGATTTGAATCTGGGCTAGTTGGGGTTGGGGCGGGGGGGCGGGGGGGCACTTGGTCCCGATGGTCAGCGCAGATTATCCTGTAGTGTGAACGGGCTGAAGACTGCCGACTGGCTGTTTGGCGTGACACAATTTTTTCAAACATGTTTCATTTCATTTGTAGTGTGAAGCGGTCCAAGACTGAAATCTGAGAGTGACACTGGCAACGTCCAATGGGAGTTTAGATACAGGGGGAAGGAAAAGAAAATGAACCGGAAAAGAAGGCATGTTTAACCACAACAATGGCCACTCACGTAGATAGTTTAGATCAGCAAGATTCCCAACTGCAATTGCTCCAGTCTTGATATGTTGCTATACAATTTAATTTGGAGGAATAAATCTCATATAAAATAGGATAAAATAGCAATTCCAAATTAAGTGAAAGAGGTCTCCAGCATCATTATCCTTGTATATCACTTGAAAATACATTTGTAATGTAAATGTAAACTGTAGCTTCTGTACCATGGCGCAAGAAACGATAGAACAGCTATTTTATAATTATATTTACACTGAATTATTCTGGACAAATGGGAAAAGGTTTTTGAATGACAGAATTGGGTAGTGTGTGATCCCTCGTCTTCATGTGTGACACCCATCTTTGTCCCGTCGCCTAGTGTGAACAGCTTCCCGAGACTACAAGACTTGAACAGTCTTGTAGTCCGACCTAGGCTTTACTCTTTGAGTGTCTGCGTGTGTGTGTGTGTGTGTGTGTGTCTGAGAGAGAGAGAGAGAGAGAGAGAGAACACATTTTGATGCCAGCCTATAGCTATAAGAAGTATATTTTCTCAAAGGTTTGATTAACTTCAGAAAATTCATTAACCTATACTTTACACTGCTAAGGGCAATCAGCATAGAGCTCTTTGTGTGTGTGTGTGTGTGTGTGTGTGTGTGTGTGTGTGTGTGTGTGTGTGTGTGTGTATCTGTGTGTGACTGTCAGTCTGATGTAATGAGTATGTGTGTGTGGGACTGTTTATGTGTGCATGTCTCTGTCTGTGTTACAGTCTGTCATGGTGTGTGTGTGTGTGTGTGTGTGTGTGTTCACATGTGGCTGTCTGTGGTTGCATGTGGTTGTGTCTGTTTCTGTCTCTCTGTGTTTGCATGCATGCATTCGTCTGTACCTGCATTTGTGTGTGTATGTGTGTGTGTCCAGATCTGTTTCTCTCATTGTGTTTGAGTTGTACTACTTAAAGTATAGTAGATTTATGTTACTTTCTGCCCAACCTTGGTAAAATATGTGTGTGTATCTCTCTGCCTAAAATGAGTGTGTGTGTTTGTATGTTTCCCTGTTTTCATGTCTTTGTCTGTATTACTATGTGAATGTGTGCTTCTGTGTGCCTCTGTACCTTTATCACGCACTATGTGTGTGTGTGTGTGTGTGTGTGTGTGTGTAGTACAGTAGAGCAGCCTGATATTGCTTTATGTCCCTGCTACATCTGTGTTACTACAGTCTCGGCCTCTCTCCAGCCTCTGTCATTTAGTCCGTTGTCAGCTCCCATTCCCACATCTGTCCATTCTGCAAGCCTAATGGTCTGTGTAATACACTCAGATAGCTTCACGACGTCCCACCTATTTGTATTGTTGGAGTGTGTGTGTGTGTGTGTGTCATGTGTGTGAGCGTGAGAGAGCGAGAGGGAGAAAGAAAAGGAGAATGGGAGGCAAGGTGAGGGAGCAAGGCGAACGTAGAGGGTGAAGTGTGTGTGTGTGTGTGTGTGTGTGTGTGCGTGTATCTTTGAGTGTGTGTGCTGGCTGGTGAAATTGTCCTATGATTGTCCTTCCAACCTCTGTCACGCCTCTCTCCTTTCACTTCTCTGTTTGTTCAGTCAAAGACTATAGAGCAGTGATTCTCACCCTTTTTCATATCAAGGACCCCTGATTTAGTCCACATCAGAGCCATGGACCTCCATTTGATGAGATTTCGTCTCTCGGAACCAAATCTGAAAATATTTTTATTGTCAGATATGATTTTGTCCAGAATGCCATGACTATCTGTATTGTAGGTAGAGAGATAAAAGTGGAACTATGATCAAAACAGTCATTCTTCTACATTCTCTAATTGTGTTAACTTCTTGTAAATGAAATAATGGTGAAGTTTAAGAATTCATCAATTTGCTGGGGACCCCCTGGTGGTCCCAGGACCCCACGTTGAGAACCACTGCTATAGAGGCATAGACACCTCTCCAGAATCACTTTAATCGCCAATTGCAATTAACACTGGAAAGACCAATGGAAGAGAGAACAGATAGGAGTAAATATAATTCTAAGTACTATTTCCTTGAGTGATTTTGAAAATCTTAACACACTGGTTTGTACAGAAATTGGGTCCAGGAAAAGTCTTGGAGGGACATCATGAAAGCTGAGATATTTAGATTCTAAAATTCAAAACAGGCGTCATTTGACTGCAGCTTGGCCTTTCTAGTGCTAATGTGCAGGAATTAGTTTTGATGACATTGGTCCAGAAATATACGTCAGTTAAATGGTTTTCGCTGTACATTCTGACACATATGGACTCAACACTGTACATGGTACAGGACAGCAGGACGTGAAGAAAAAAAAGGTGGAACGAACGCATGCAAAGTCAATGAAAGGAGGTCGAATGGAGCGAGGTGGGCAGCACCAAGGAAGAGTTTCGAAAGGCGAGATTCCCCAAAGAACAGATAGTGGTGGTTCTGGCTGTCAAGCCTGGTGCAAATGGATTCAAATTCAAGCATGATGGAATGAAAATATAATGCCGAAGCTTTGTTTCAAGTCATGTACATCTCATCCTTCCTCCCTGTTAAAAAATGAAGTCAAGAACTTTTGCGCCCTTTCATGTCGTCCTCTCACCTCCCCTACGTTACCGCACTCCCTTCTTCCTTTCTACTTCCCTCTCTTCCACATCCTCCCAAAGACACTCCTACCCTCCTTTCTCCTCCTCCCCAGTCCCCCTGTTAAAGACATTCCTACCTTCTTTTCTCCTCTCCAATCCTCTTCCTACCATTGGGAATCCTACCCTTCTTTCTCCTCCTCTCAAAGACACTCCTTCTCTCCTCTCTCCTGCTCTTAAAGACACTCCCACCCTCATTCCTCCCCTTCTGCAGTCCTTCTCCGACCAGACACTTCTACCCGTCCTTTCTCCTCCTCTCAAAGACAGTCCAACCATTTTTTTTTCCTCCTCTCAAAGACACTCCTACACTCCTTTCTCCTCTTGTTCCTCCTCTCAAAGACACTCCTATCCTCCTTTCTCCTCTCAAAGACACTCCCACCCTCCTTTCTCCTCTCAAAGACACTCCTACCCTCCTTTCTCCTCTTGTTCCTCCCCTCAAAGACACTCCTACCCTCCTTTATCCTCTTGTTCCTCCCCTCAAAGACACTCCTACCCTCCTTTCTCCTCTTGTTCCTCCCCTCAAAGACACTCCTACCCTCCTTTATCCTCTTGTTCCTCCCCTCAAAGACACTCCTACCCTCCTTTCTCCTCTCAAAGACACTCCTACCCTCCTTTCTCCTCTTGTTCCTCCCCTCAAAGACACTCCTACCCTCCTTTCTCCTCTTGTTCCTCCCCTCAAAGACACTCCTACCCTCCTTTCTCCTCTCAAAGACACTCTTACCCTCCTTTCTCCTCTTGTTCCTCCTCTCAAAGACACTCCTACCCTCCTTTCTACTCTTGTTCTTCCTCTCAAAGACACTCTTACCATCCTTTCTCCTCTTGTTCCTCCTCTCAAAGACACTCCTACCCTCTTTTCTCCTCTTGTTCTTCCTCTCAAAGACACTCCTACCCTCCTTTCTCCTCTCAAAGACACTCTTACCCTCCTTTCTCCTCTTGTTCCTCCTCTCAAAGACACTCCTACCCTCCTTTATCCTCTTGTTCCTCCTCTCAAAGACACTCCTACCCTCCTTTCTCCTCTTGTTCTTCCTCTCAAAGACACTCCTACCCTCCTTTCTCCTCTTCCCCAAGACACTGAAAGGTTACGCTTTGCCGTCTCTACCTCCCTCTGCCTCACGCCTCCACTCTCTCCATCATCTGCTGAAAGACACTAAAAGGCTTTCATCCTGGGAAAAGCTTGCCTCGTCCTCTCGTCACCACTTCCCTCGCTCTCTCTCTCTCTCTCTCTCTCTCCTCATTCACCTCCCACCCTCTCTCTCCTCCCTCCCTCCCTCTTTCACCTCCCTCCCTCCTTCCCCCGCCTCCCTTCCCTCTTCCACCTCCTCCTCAGCTGTGCCAAAGGAAATCATCCATGAAAAATGTTTTGACCCTCTATAATTGCCGCTTCCCGCATGTTTCTCGTTTCCTCGACGCCAGCGCTACGAGCTCGCTGAAGTGAAGTCTGAGAAAGATGATCTTAGGCGCACACACACACACACACACACACTCATAAGCACACACCCAGCCACCCACATAGACACATATACACACACAGACAGTATGCACATACACATATAAAAAACAGGCTCACGCACATAAACACACACATTTGCTGATGGGTATATGTGCATAAATGCATATGCATGCACATACACTCACAGATATGCATACATAAATCATTAGTAGGCACACACATGTAAATACACACATTTTTTCATGAGTGTATATGCATAACCACGCATGCACACACACACACACACAGGTGCAATACATGGACATCGCTATATGTACGCAGATGCACCCACAAAGACACTCTTTCATATCTATTCACAAACACGCATAACCACTATTATATTCATACACACGTGTCCTTTCACACATAGACTCTCATGCTAACACACACACACACACACACACATGCTCTAAAATAGTGCTAACGACATGTGCCGACCTAATACTTACAGACACTTTCATTTAGGATGTATGTCAGCCCTAATCCATCCTTAAGCTGCAACAAATGACTTCCACTCCCCTTCCTCCACCTCCCCTGCCTCCATCCATCCATCCATCCATCCATCCATCAATCAGTTCAGTCCTTCCCTCAATCCATCCATCCCCGTCCTTTTTCCCCTCATTCCCTCCCACCCAGCAAACGGCCCTCTCTATCTCCGTCTTTCCATCCGCCTTCCTCTGACCTTTCACCTGCCTCCCATCTCTCTATCCCTCCCTCCCTGCCTAACTCACTTATTGCCCTCTCCCATCCTTCTTTCCCTTCCTATCTCCTCATGATCAGCATCCCCTCCCTCCCTCCTCATTCCTCACCTCCTTCTATCCTTACCTTCCACCTCCTCTCCCTCTATCTCTACCTCCTCTCCCTCCCTCCTTCCACTCATTTTCCTCATCTTCTTGTTGTGATGTTTCCAGTGTTATGGAAGAGATACCAGTCATTTCCTTGGTATTAACACACACACACACACACACACACACAAAAACACACACATACCTCCCCTTCCTCCCCAATCCTCACCCTCACCTCCTCCCGTCCCATTGCCATGCCCAGGTGCATTTTGGGTCTTAGTTGCTATGGCTGTGGAGGCTGTTGGAATTAGATTTGGTTTATGTTGCCAACCGTGACTGAGTCCTCTCCCTCCGTAAGGCTATAACCGAGCCTTGGCAGCTTTTATTGGGGAGCCAAAGGGAAGATGACAGGTGTGCACCAGGGACCTGTTAAAGGCATACCTTGACATTTAGAGTTTAAGTCTGGTATTTTCCTGTGCACAGCACACGGGGAGAAAAGCGGGGTTTTCCAGCAACCCTTAAAGTGGCTTGTTATCATTGTTACTATTTCTCATTAAAACCAACCGGCATGGCAGGCTAATGAGATAGCTGTCCCAGTAACTTCAGTGAAAGAGTGCTTTTTTTGAATAACTACAGTGCTAAAACAAAACCTTTATCCCCAATCTTGTGACATGTGCCTCGTGAAGAAATGAAACAAGTCTTTACACATTCATTTTATGTATATTGGTTGCCAGCCGGTTTTAATACCACAGTGCCGCGGCCTCTGTAGCCCGTTCAGCTTTCAGATGTTGCTTAGCAGAACTGACTAGGCATATTGTAGCGTAGTTTTGTCTCTCTTATGACTGTCTGACAGGCCGCTCCTTGTGCCTATCAAGAACATCACTTGGAACAAACGGTTCCTGTCAGGGTTGATGCAACAGTGTTTTATGCATTGCCGGTGACTGTGAAAGTTGAGGATGACAGGGCTCAGTAAAATGCAGGACAGCCCTGACGAAAAATCACTGTAATATCCCTGCAGGGACTCACAGTGTGTCCGTGGTGCTCGATAGTGAGTTTATAGTCTTATCATACTTCATGGCATTTTAAAAAAAAGAAATCTCCTATGGTATCACTATAAAATTCCGATAAGGACTTATAGTTTTGCTGTGATATTTGTATACTAGCCTTCTGAAATGTATTGTAAGATAGTTATTTTTTGTGTGGGGGGTGGAAAAAGGGTACATGCACATATACACATATGCAGACACACATCATACATACATGCACATAGGCTATACAATATGCACACATACATACACACACATTCAGAGATGAAACCTTGTCTCTATACTTGTAATTCAGTTCCCCTAAAAACAGCTCATTGTCATTGTTAATACTTTGCATTTCTGACTAAAACATAAAACTGGACTCCTACACATTGTACATAGATGGAAGGTAATAATACAGGTCAAGGCCGCTATACTTTAGATAGGGGAGTGACAGTGTCTTAATGGTTACCTCAGTCTATTTAAACTTCTCTGGTTACCTTCCTATTTATGTCTATGTCCATGGCTAATGGCGCTAGTACTGTTAGCTGCACAGGTGGCAACATGAGCAACACCACTCAGCCTGCTCTGATTCCATCATACAGACAGTTGTGTGTGTGTCTGTGTGTGTGTGTGTGTGTGTGTGGTGTTTATACAGATGGAGATATGCCCCGTCAGCCAATGTGAAGCCATTAGTTACACTAATTGGTTCCTCACTGTTGGCATATCTGTCTGAATCCCTCCTTTCTCTCTACCCCCTCTTTCTTTCATCTATCTTTCTCATCTCGTCTCATCTCTCCCTCTCTTTTTTTGTCACTCCATCTTCTTCCGTCCCCCTTCTGATTCGACTCTCTCTCATCCTCCTCTCATCCTTTCATCTGACTACCTCTCATTACTCTTTTTCTCTCTCTTTCTCTCCCTCTCTTTTTGCACTCGCAGCTATTTTCCACTCACTTTTTCGCTCCCCTCCCGCTTCATCTCTAAAATGAAGAACATGAATAATGGGGATTCAGATGTCTGCTTAGATTATCGTCTGGCCTTGGGACGAGGCGTGCGTATGTGTGTGCGTATGCGTGTGTGTGTGTGTGTGTCAGCAGAGCCTCCTTGAACATTGAGTGGTAAATAAATAAGCAGGCAAAGTGGTCAATAGTAACCAAGACGGTTTAATGAGTTCTCATTTGCAACTCAGTCTGTTTCAATCGGGAAACGGGAGGAAGGGACAGGGAGGAATGAAGGGAAGAGGAGAGGAGAAATGAAGGGAGGAGAGGAAGGGGCAAAAAGGAGAGGATGGAGGAAGAAGGGAAGAGAGAGGAGGAGAGGAGAGATGATGGGAGATAATGAGTGATGAGAGGAGGAGAGGAGCAGTGTGGTTCTTGGAAGAACGGCAGGAAAATCACTTCTCACACATGTATCTCTCTTCCTCTCTCTCTCTCTCTCTATCATTTTGCTCTATCTCTTTATGGCGCTCTCTCGTTCTCACAGACAATTAGAGCAGATCTCGCGCGCTGCAAAAAAAAGTGACCCGGTGTAATTCCACGTTCCTCTCTTCCCTCTCTCAAAGGCAGCCTCGCTCATTATTTCTCTTATTCTGTATTCCTTTCAATCATCACTATCTCTCAATCCGTCTTTATTCTGACATTATTAGGGGGTGTGTGGATTTTTGCAAATGGTAATATTTGAATGAAAGATCAGCTATTTGAGTGAATGGAGGTATTGTTAACACCTCTTATTGTGCGTCGAATGCAGCGGAGCAGGTGTTTGCTCTCGATGGAAGCAGGAAAGGCGGTCGCTCGAGGTTGACTTTTGATTGGGCGCGCGATCTGTCACTCCTCACATTGACAGATCCTCGATCCATTGGCCCCCCATCAAAAAGCAAACCCCCTTGACCCGCCCTCCAGCCCGCATCGATCCAAATTCCTCCCAAGTCCCTCGAAGGGCTCGTCGCATTAGAAATCGTTTAAGAAAATCTCCTCGGAAGTTTTCTCCGATATTATTTTTTTTTGACACCAATACGGTGAAAACTGGGGTCATACAGAAAAGTCTGTACACCATCTCAACAGCTCATTTAGTCTGCTATTGAGTCTTAAAATTTTGCGTTCCTTCAAGAAGTGATTAAATCTGCCAATGGGGTGAATCAAGTGATCTTGATTGATGGAGCAATCTGCCTTGTTTCAAGATATTCTTACTTGTTTCTAGAACATTCTCCAAAGAAGTGACACTGCGTTGGAAACAAGTGGAATGATCTCCCATCATTGGCAGATTTTGTCTCTTGTTTGGAGGAAAACAAGATTTTAATACCAGACTAAATGACACGATATGTAAAAAGGTATAAAAGAAAGATAATTTTTGCAGTATATTTATTTCCCTTTCCCTACCTTTTCTCTTCACCTATCTTGCCCTCTACCTCTTTCCCTCCCACTCTACCTCTTCATCACAAGAGGCCCATTCCAAATCCGAAATCCCGTCTCTGTCTTCGTAGATCTTTCTAGATGCCAACCCAAGACTAGACCGTCTAGGAAGAGTAGTCATCCCCTACGGCAGCGCGCACTCTCTTCCTCTGTACCCCCCCACCCCCCTTTCTTTTTATCCTATTTTTTTTTCTAAAACAACTTTCTTTCCATGTTTCTTCCTGTAGATTGTTCTAGATGCCAACCCAATCTGAATCCCCGACAGCAGTGCCTTCTCCCTCTGTCTTTCTCTCTTTTTCCCTGTCGCATCAGTTTTCTTGCTTTATGTCTCCTATTTTATTGTCCACATTTCTTTCTTTCTTTCTCTCTTTCTTTCTAGGTGCTAACACCAGACTGGTCTAGCAGTGTTGCCTTAATCCTTCAACATCCATCACTTTTTCTCTTCCTAATGACCTGTCTTTCTTTTCTTTCTTTCTTTTGCTCTACAAGCCACCACATCCCTCGCTCCCAAATCAGAGCCTTTGTTTTCTAAACCATCTCTCTCTCTCTTTTCTGTCCACAGATCTTCCTAGACGCCAACACCATCAGGCTGGGCAGCATTCCCCTCGGCAGTGCTGTGGACCCCCTGGAGGGGGCGCCAGCGGGCACCACCTACACCAAACAGACTGTGTACGAGTTGTGCGCCTGCGCTAACGGCAAGCTCTACCTGTCCCCGGCTGAGAAGGGCTCTACCTGCCAAACCACCAGTAACTTTTGTCTGTGGAGCTGAGAGTGGGAGGTTGAGGGACGCCCGGGACATATGGACTATTAGAGTTTGAAGCTAATGCTAGCTAACAGACCGAATCAGCGTGGATTATGGCTCAGTGGGAAGCCAGCTAACAGACCGAATCAACATGGATTATAGCACGGCGGGAAGCTAATGCTAGCTAACAGGCCGAATTACGTGGATGATAACTTGACGGGAAGCAAATGCTAGCTATCAGACCAAATCAACGTGGACTGGAGCTTGGTGGAAAGCTAATGCCAGCTCACAGACCAAATCAACATGGATTACGGCCTGGTCGGAAGCTAATGCAAGCTACAAGAATGAAACAATATGGATTATGGCTTGGTGGGAAGCTAATGCGAGCTACAAGAATGAAACAATATGGATTATGGCTTGGTGGGAAGCTAATGCGAGCTACAAGAATGAAACAATATGGATTATGGCTTGGTGGGAAGCAAATGCTAACAGACCGACTAGCTAGCAAACACGGATGGCCTGTGGACTGGCGAGTTCGCAAAGCCGTAGCACATGGCAGTCTCACTGCGGGACCCCCGTTGTTGTCATCATTGAGTTGTCGCTGCCATGACCGCTCGTGCAAGTCACAAGGATTTTATTCGGGGGTTGCTTGACGCCAGCAACTCCCTAACGATGGAAGGGAGTCGTTGTTTGTTCAACGTATGACCAAAATCTCCTGGCTGCTTTAGGCTTAACAGACATGGTGGTGGACTGCAAGCTAGCCTGGCGGGAAGCTAACAGACATGGATAAGGACAATGGGATAGTCTAGCAGTTGGCTAACAGACATCAACGAGGACTACGGTTTAGCCCTGCAGTTAGCTAACATAAATGGACGAGATGGGTTAGTCTAGTGGGAAACTAAGGCTAGCTAACGGACCGATCTATACCGGAAAGGCCTTCCCCCTCCTCCCCCTCTAATCTCTCAATCCCAAACTTTGACCTTTGACCACTCAACATCAATCTGCACCTGATTGACTGTGCTTTCCTAACCATACTTCATAGGAAACCTAATGCAAACAACAGTCCTGCCATCTTGCACTTTCTTCTCTAGTATCCACCAGCTTGCTGATTTTGCCATTGTTTTTTATTTTCTCATTTTCTCTCGTCCCCCATGTTCTGTCATTCTTTACATCTCTCTCCATTTTCCTTTGTCGTACTAGTTTCACTTTCTGTCTGTTTTTCTTTTTTTTTTAGATCTTCGAATCTTTTTACTTTTTATCTCTGTCCTGCTCTTTACCATCCCATGTCTCTGTAATCCTTTATCTTTCCTTACTTTGCTCCTGCTCTCCTTTATCTTTTCTCTGTGCTGTAGTTATTCCGTTCTGTCTATCCGCTTCCTTCTACTGGACTAGTAAAAAAAAAAACCTCTGCTATCTTTACTCCATCGCCATTCCATCACAGCTGTTCCAGATGCAGGGTTTCTCCTCCTCACAGTCTGTTCCCACATCTTTTAGTTTCCCTCTCTCTAGACTATCCGGTCCTATCATGTTTTTTATGGAGTATAATTCTGTCTCTGTCACTTCTTATGTTCCTTGTCTGTCAGATTTTTTTTCTTCCTTTTTTTGCATGACCTTTCTGCACCTCTTGCCATGTCCTTGCTCTTCCTTCTCGGTCATGTCTGTGTTCTATGTCTTTTAGTGACTTTTCCGCTCTTTGCTGTCTCTCATTCTCCTTTTGGTTCCTTCTTCATCTTGTCTTTTTTGCCCTATTTTCATCTTTCTCTCCTTGTTCAACCTCCTCTCACATGTATTGTCACTTCCTGATCTTGTCTCCATATCCTTTATGCTGTTTCTCCACAACATTTCTTGTTTTTTTTTGTTTTTATTCTACTTTTCTTTGTTTCACCTCCTTTCATCTCCTTTGGCCTTCCCAATCTAAGATGAAAAAAAAACATCAGGAATCCCCACCCCCACCTCCAAAAAAACTCTGCAATCGGAGCAAGTCAACAGTCAAAAAGGTCCACAATATTACTTTTTTTTTTGGTTATTTTCTATATTTTTCTATCAGTCTCAGATGGGGGAGTCAGCGTGAATGGCCTCAAGCTGGCTAACTTAGCGTCCAACTGCTGCGATTGCTGGAAATCAAAAGAAATCAGCAAATAAATGGGGCGGAATCACCCTGGAAAAAACAGTATGGACGGATTCGGTTGTATATGTACGGATTCAGCTGGATTAAGGCCCTGAGGCGTACTTCTTTTCTAAAACAAAGTGATACACAGGTGCCTTTGCTGCTGTTGGTAAAAGCACATCACAGTCTGAACTTTCACACCACCCACAGTGGACCATCCGCAAGTCTCTCTAGACAAACTCTCAAACTCTCTATCTATCTATTTAGTTCTCTGTCTTTCTCCTCCTCTCCTCTCCTGGTTTTGTAGAACCCCTTGGTATATCCACCTGAAAAAGACAATTCAATCCTGGTTTAAACTTTAATTTTCTGATGTGTTCCCTTATGGTTTTATTCTTGATAATAAAAAGCACAAATTATGCCATGTATATAACAATACCAATAAAATACAAAATAAAACAATATTGTTTTTAAAACAATATCTCTGGAGTCTTCAGTAGCTGTGAAATTAATATTTAAATCAACCCTTTTATGTTTCTAAACATGGTTATGGGAATATTGAAGTCTATTGATGTTGAAACGACATGTTCTCGAGAGAAATGTACATGCTGCACTGATTAGTGTTACAAAAATAATTATCTAAATTGCTTGAATAGTTATTGACAACTCTGTCTTACATGCTTTGATTTCATTGTTTAGTATTTTGTTGGTCATTAGATTGGACTTCAAGACATACTGACACAATTAGAGGTTCTTATACAGAAACCCTGGATTCAAAATATCAAATAGAAAATTTGATTAAAACAGTTCTTACAGCACTTTCCGTGGTAAAGATTAGTTTTAATTTTACAGTTTTAGAGAATTAAAACTGTCTTTCAACATTCTGATACCTGAACGTCATGAAAGCAGAATCAAAATCCTCATTGATCGACAAGCAGTGGAGATTTTCTTTTTCAACCTTAACCAATGAAGCGTTTTGCATTCACACCTCGAGCTGCCCAGTGCAACCACTGTCTTCTACTGCTGACCGCTGAGCAGCTCCACTGGAGCAGTTGGTGGTTAAGCGGCTTGCTTAAGGGCACCTTGACATTAGTTGCTGAAGAGGAAAGCGTTTCTCATTCACTTTCTCTACCTGGCTTCTCCCAGCTGTTGTGGGGATTCAAACCAAACACCTTGTGGTCAAGCCTGCTTCTCTTAACCCTTAGGCACAACTCATTGTGTCCTCTAATTAGTATTTACACATAGACATAAAACTGACATAAAGCTAGAGGGAGAACACCCGAGCCATAAAGAGGCACAAGGCTGTTCTTCCTCAGGAAACTGAGATCATTTGATGACGGTCTGCCATTCTGCCATTCTACCAAACGTTTGTGGTTAGTGTTCTTTTTTTATGTGTTTAGTGTTCAGGAAGGTAGCTTTACTACTTACTAAAACAAAGTAAAAATTGGTACGAGGAAAACACAGGCAATATGTTCCAGCCTCTGTCTAGTGTGTTAACAGAGACTGTTAAAGTGTGTTCACTAATCACCTTGTCCTGCCCAGAAGCTCCATTGAAATGTTTCACCAAGTGCAGTCCTTTAGAAATTATAATAGCTGTTGTTCAGTCGAGAACAGCTGATTTCAAACCTGGCCCTCCGGACTCAGAGCACTGCTGGTTTTCTATCCTACCAGCTAGTTAATTGCAGTTAATTGTATTGACCTGGTGTAAAATATTCCCCGATTAGACAGTTACAATGAAAACCAGCAGTTTCATTAAAATAGTCCCAGATTAGATAGTCAGTTTCACCATTTCATTAGTCATTTAAAATGCCCTCCTTCACTTCCCCTTGGCACTTACGTCGCACCACACATCACACAAGTGGTCACTTACAAAGCAGGGGGCGGTGTCCAAGGAGCAGAATATTTGAAATGGAATGCAATTGCCCTTAAGCAGGCCTAATAATTAATAATAATAATAATAATAATAATAATAATAATAATAATAATAATATTAATAATAACAATTACACAATGAGTAATAACATATTGCAGATGAGTTAATTTCATGTCTAAATCCTCTAGATACATACATACATACATATTGTTTATTTGTTTCCGCCATGGTGGGTCGTGCACTGACGAACGATCACAATGCATTCTGGGCAAGACGCGCTCCTGAAGTCTACATTGTTGTGGACTCGCTCCCTCAGCGCTCAAAGGGTTGGGCTCTGAAAGTTCACTTGAGTTAACAGAGTAATGGAACAGCACTCAAGATGGCAGTGGAGATTCCTCCAAAGGGAAGTGCCGAGGCGAAGTCAACGAGGGCATGTTACAACGACTAATGAAACGGGGCTCAGGGCTCTCTCTCATTCAGAAAGTAGCTTTCTTCTTCCTTGATACCTAATTAGAAACCTACCCAATAAGGTACCTTGTTTAGCTGTTGGTAGCAGATACCTAATTGTTTGAGACAGCCTCCTAGGGAACGTCATGACTGCAGCTGAGTTGGTTAGTGTATGCTAACGTTACACTTTGCCAACAGCCAGTATCATCAAACTGCTTTTACAAAACAGATTATGTTGGCTAGCTTTGTGTACTTGTTGTCTATGAAAAATGAGCCATGTCCTTTATACAGTGGATACTGCACAACCAGTTAATTTATCAACCATCAAACTAAGCCTTGAATATGCACTGTTGCAGTAGTAATGCTATTGCTAGCTAGCTAAACTATGTGAGGACACTCCGACCGGTAAAATTTATTTCAGCGGCATTCCAGAAACAATTGGCTGTAATTCGATTGTCAGTTTTCACATAAAAAATAATTGAAAATGTCAAATATATTTTATTTTTTACAGTCATAGATTTGTTTTGGAAAACTTTCTCTTCCATCCGCCATTAGCAGATGCTGAGGAAGTATCATTTTTCTTCACTGATGTTGCAAGGTGTTATGGGATGTCGTACTCCACCTGAGCAACCAATATGCTTCCTTCAAAATCGTCCACAACTGTACCTTAAATGGATACCAAAATCAGACAGTCCTACAACTTGTACATTTCAACCTCCTACCTAGAAATGCTACCTAAGTAGTAAGTTTCCTTGACAGGGCCTAGAATTGAAGACCAATGTCTACACTGATCCCCTTTCGTTATATCACTATAATTGTGTCTATTGTGTTTATCATCTTTGCTGGTGGCAAAATCAATTCAATCAATAAAGTCTTCAGTTCCAACACAGTCTCATAAAATTTAGTGAAATGAGCACAAACTTTGAAACAGTTTACGTGTTGTGCACATGAATTATGTGAACATTACATTCCTCCACTACGAATTGGATTATATAACAATAGCACAAATTGGACACTGTTTTCTCCTCTTCGTCACAGGAAAAGGTTGGTTAACAGTTACGTTTAGGCAAGTAAACAACTTTGGTTAAGTTTAGGGTTAAGGTTAGCCAAGTGAAACAACTTTGGTTAAGTTTAGGGTTAAGGTTAGCCAAGTAAACAACTTTGGTTAAGTTTAGGGTTAAGGTTAGCCAAGTAAACAACTTTGGTTAAGTTTAGGGTTAAGGTTAGCCAAGTAAACAACTTTGGTTAAGGTTAGCCAAGTGAAACAACTCTGGTTGAGGTTAGCAAAGTGAAACAACTCTGGTTGAGGTTAGCAAAGTGAAACAACTTTGGTTAAGGTTAGCCAAGTTAAACAACTAAGGTTAGGGTGAGGTTTACGCAACTAAAACTGTTATGGTTGAATAAGAAAAATCTTTGCTAAAGATTATAAACTTCACTCAATGAGCTGGGAATTGAACCCAGGTTGTCGGAATTGAAGGTAAATGTATCCACTCATCCCCCACCCCGACCTACGCACCCTTACTTTCCACCACACCAGTTCAATGTCGGACTGTACTTCCTGTTTCTAGTCATGTCTCCTTCATGTAGTCCTTCTGTTATGGGAAAATGTCACCTGTCTTTCACCTGTCTTTTCATGCACGTAGCACGTTTGCATTTTAAGACATCGTGCTCATTTCTCAAAATTTCAGGAGACTCTTAATTCAGTTCAGTTCAATAGGCTACTTTGATTGAATGACTAGTAGCTGCTTAAGATAAAAATGACACAGCAAACAGGGAGGAAACGGTGAAAAAAACACCAACGGTTCAAAATTCACAGTCTTGATTTGTTTATATTTGTCCACTGTACATTGATGGAGTGAAGCTATGACTTTGTCTTCGTTTTTAAATTAGGAGGGTTTGGAATATGGAGTATATCCTGTGTCAGTATACCTTTAATGACTGAGGTTTTTCTTTTCTGCTATCATGACAATGGCTGTGATGTTATTTTCAGCTGCAGCACTCTTGACCTGATGGAGAGAACAAACAGAAGTGATGCACCGCGGGACAAAACCTCCTGCCCTCCTTCCTGGCTCACCTTTCCTCTTTTCCCCCGATTTCAACTCTGTCCATCCCCACTTCTTCACTTCAGCTGAATTTTTTCTTCCTCACTACTTCCCTCCTTTTGCTCTCTTTCTGCCAGTCTTAACTCTCTTGCTGTTTTGTCATTTTCTTGTGAATATACTGTATACTTATATATATATATTTTTAGCTTAAAGCCTTCAGCATTTAAGTCATTAAGTCATGATCTTTAAGTAAGTTAAGATGGATATTGAATCCATCTCTTTCAAAATCTGTTTCTCTGACTTGCTTTCTCAATCTTTCACCATCTCTCTTTCTCTCTCTGTCCATTTCTCTCTTTTTCTCTCTCCCTCCGTCTCCCCCCCTCAGTCTTTATTCAGTCTTTATCCCCCCTCTGCCAGTGGTTTTAGTGGCGGTTTGAAATGCTGTGTTGAAGTGTTGTAAGCTCAGGAATCAAATTTACCATGAAATGGAACATCTTCATAAAACTACCTCTCTGACACACACACACACACACACACACACACACTCTGCAACCACACTGCTCACGCACACACGGACACGAATACAGACAGACGACTCAAATACACACCCTTGCCTGTAAACACACACGCACACTCTTTGTCATTCATCAGAATGCGGTGCACAGCACTCAGTGGCCAGCACTCTATTTTATTGTCATTCCAAATGCGCCCATTGACCCATACGGCTGGCAGTAATGGAATAACTTTATAAAAGTGAGGTGCTGGCTGCATTTTCCCTTTTTACATGCACACTTTTTCTACGCTCAGCACCAATCCTCATTTATTTTAGATAATTTCATATTGGAGTTTGCCAAGCCAACCTATTTTTAATTTTTAATTCCTTCAATTTGCCAAATTTGGCTCATATACCCATTCCATTTCCAGATGGATCCATTGAGTATTTGTTTTTTGTTTTTTACAGTTTTTACCTCGCCTATTGCACTGTCGCTGCACTTTTGCCCCACCCACTAAGATAAATCATTTTGGAAACTTGTTTGATAAGATGCATGCAGGATAGACAGAAGAAAAATGTGTTGTCTTACAGATATAGTTTGGTTCTGAAGTGCCCAAGTGACATAAATGTACTCCCTAAGGAATATCAGTTTGAGAGTTTTTAGAGTTAAGGTAGTAAAGGTACAATGCACATAGAGCGCCTCCTGCTGCAGTCACAAGAGGACAGCCTCAGGGGCAAAATGTACAATATTTCACCTTTTTTTCTGAGTGTGGACTGCATTATGGAGTGTTTTCACTCAAATTGAAGTCAACTGGCTGCAAAAATGGCCACAGAAGGGCGCTGAAAATTAGGTGAAAATGTTTGTGTCCTAGGCAAGATCATGCAATGCCTATCACCTTTAATGTGAACATAACCTAACCTAATCAATCATTCATCTGTTTTCTTTACCAACTTTTCCTTTTCAGGGTCATGGGGGGCTGGAGCCTATCCCAGCATGCATTGGGCAGACGTAGGGAGACACCCTGGACAGTCCATCACAGGGCTAATACAGAAACACTCATATTTATACCTATGCAATTTAGAGTCTCCAGTCCGCCTGTCTTGCACGTCTTTGGACTGTGGAAAGAAACACTGACAAACATTCAGTCTCCACACAGAAAGGACTGGGGCTGGGAATCCAACCCGCATCCTTCGGCGACAGTGCTAACCACTGAGCCGCAGTGTCTATTGACATGACATACAAATATAAAACCCACTGAATTTTCCCTGCAACTACAGAGGAGACTGAGAGAGCGCTAATGGTGTCCCAGGACACTCTTTACACATTCAACCTTGCAAATATTAAAACCAATGAATTGTCAAACTAGATAAGAAACATTACAATGAATCCCAAACTTTTATGCGAGATTAGCAAACATGCAACATATATTCTTAGTTCGCTTAGGTGGACAATGAAGCTATAATGATTTATTAAAATGTGAAAACTGGGGCTGCATATTCTTTGCCCAGCAAAGCTTTTTTTTAAGAGAAGTTTCAGCTAAGCGGTAGGCAGGCTTGTAACACTGAGCTACTAGCTAGGGAGCAATCTCTTGTGTAGCTACCCACTTATCTTGGTTTTACAAGTAAAGACATTACATAACAGAATACAAACGTTCACAATGACGCATACCTCTGTCTTTCTCCTCATGCTCTATTTTTTGCTACACTCCACACCCAATAGACTTCAGGAGTCTGACATCAGACTGGTCCCGGAAATAAATTCCCCATTCAAGCCTTCAACAGACAGAATACTTTCCACTCTAATCACAGCTAACAGCAGTAATTTTGTCTTACCAGCAATTTCCAGATTTTAGGTCGATTCACAGTGTTATCACAATGAATCACAAAGGTATCTTTCAGTGACAATTTAAATTCTACTTTATGACAGTATTTTTTCGACTGCCACTATCTAACGAACCACATATCCGATCACATCTTATGGTGTTCACAGTTTAGCTACATTTTAAACTTAGCTATACTGTATTTGTCAGTAGGCATGGCTTCCGTCATTACTCAAAAGTGCTTTTGAGATGAGGAGTATTCAGAGAGGTGAAAATCATTGAAGCTACATTGGAAACAACTAGCTTGTTTGATGCGACTTTGCGACTGAGTACAAAGTTATTTGATTGGTCCACACACCATCACATTGCTCCATAGGATATGTAGTTTTCTGGCCGCTGATACCAAATAGATATGAACATTCTTGTACCCAAAGAATCTATGGACAAAAGAATTTTCAGTCTACGACACACGGTTCAATAGTTATTGGCCAAAACGTGAAGTTGGCCCTGTGAAGCCCACCTGCCAAATATGGTTGCTGTAGGACTTTCTGAGCTGCAGACACTTTTAGGGGAGTAAAAGAAAGAAAGAAAGAAAGAAAGAAAGAAAAAATGAAAGCAAAAACAATAGGGTTCCAGCACTACCCCTAAAAACTCAATAAAATGAGTTAAGAGCTACCATCAACAATGGATGAAACCGTTCTCCAAGCATAGTTTTGGGGATTTTATTCCTGTAGTCTTTCAAATCAAAATTGTAGGGAACTGGGAAGCTTTGAATGGCTGGAATCAACTTCAAGTCCATTTTGAACTTGCCAGGTGTAACTATTGTTCATGAAACAAGTCACATCGGTAGGGAAACAAGGAAGCATGGAAATCTGATTGGCTGTTGATGGGCAATGATCAAAAAAAGTTCAAAGGCCGACAGGCTTGTGGAGCGTCCACACATCGGCTGAGTTTCCCTGGTCTCTCAGCTCTGTAGGAAATGAATGGACTTCTGGTGACTTGAGGATTGTGTTGCTCGCAGGGTAAATCTAGACTGAGGTACGACAGAGTTATGAATGAGATGTCATTGATAAATAGACAGACTGTCCCTTTACATACTGTATATGTAGTATGACAGCTCCCAACTGCCATTGTGTGGCAGTGGCAGTTGGGAGCATTCAGGAAGCTGGCCTGACAAACCTCTCCTTAACACTATGGGTGCATTCCATTTGGCCAAAATGCGTCCTCCCCTCCGTCCTCGTCTCCTCGCTGAGTGACTCGGCATCCAAAAATGAGCCGCCATCATGAAGGACGTTCCAATTGGTCAAAAAACGCATGAAGGATCCTTCATGTCTCCTCGGGTGCATTGTCTTGTGTCTCCTCCATCCTCGCGACCTCGTCTCCTCGCTGACCCGGCATCCAAAAATGAGCCGCCATCATTAAGGATGTTCCAATTGGTTAAAACACGCATGAAGGATCCTTCAAGTCTCCTCGCCTCCGTCCTCCAATAAGGCGTGGCCGGAGGATACTCAGGTGTATCCTCAATGTGGAAATAATGAGTGAAGTCAGTTAACCATTGGCACGTGCGGATATAAGCCCACCTCCATACCATCAGAAAACGTGCGGACATTGGCAGAAAAAAAATCGACAGGTGTGAGTAGCCCCAACTTGTTATATATTCTTCAAACAGAAATAGCATAGGTTTTAAATGTTAGCCGAACATTTGTTAATGATCTGTTGTAGTTGTAGGATGTCAAACTTTTCCCAAATAGGCATCAGTAAATGATCTTAAGGCTTGAATGTGATTATAGGGACAGAGGAGGAGACACACCAGCTGATCCTCCAGCGCATAGACAGGGTGAGTGGGGGGCAAGTAACATGAATGTTATATGGAGTTATTTTATAGGATTTATCATTAATATGAATGACATTCCATGATCTAATAGGCCTGAATGAAATCCATTCATTAGGACATAGACATAGCCTATAAATGCACACATGCGACCATGCGCGTCTCTTTCTAATAGGACCTCAAGTCACCAGCGACGGGCACTGGGACTGAGGATGGGGAGTGAGGAGGGAGGCCATCGGCGCTCCCTCCCGCTTTAATAGACTCATGTGTGGAGGACCGGCAGCCGGAGTCAGCCGCTGTGCGCTCCCCATCCAGCCCCGATCCCAGTCCCCCTGGTGAGCAACCGGGGCCATCAGATGCTGCCGCCCGCTCCCATGTGTGACCTCCGCAGCTTCCTCGGTTCCCCCGGCAGCCAAGAGGCGAAGAGGAGAGGGAGCGCTGCTGGGGTTTCTCCGGGAAGAGGCGGCCGAGGACGCACGGGCTGAGCAGCAGACGGAGCGATTTTCAACTATATTAGAGACAATTTTATTATTGTTTTTTTTTTTTAATAAAAAAATAAATAAAATGCAAATGTCTCTGCCTTTTAGGCGTAGCCTACCTCTGTTTCCATTCTCACCATATTCATAACCTTGGTCACGGTGCGTAATGACCGTTGCCATGACAGGACATATTTTCATCATAAAGGCCGGTATGTTTGTCTTTTGCTGGAATCACTTCTGTGTCTTCTCTGGATCACCAGTTGGTTTGCTGCGTTTGTTTGATGTGTCTCTCATTCAGTATTCATCATGCTTGTGAATTGTGTTTGTGTGTGTTGCCATGGAATTTCTCTTCGGGAGAATAAATTCTTACTGAACCTCATTAACAGCATTTCATTGTTTTTTAAATTTTGCTCTTACGCGAGACGAGGAGAAATCGTTACCAAATGGAATGCACCCTATGTACCTACAAACACACACACACACACACACACCTTCTTTGTCTTAGTCACTCATACACAAAGCCTCTCTCTCTGTTTCTTTCTCTCTCTCTCTCCCTCTCTTCTCTCTCTCTCCTCCTCTCTCTCACACACAGAGCAGACGGACGGTGTTGTCGCTGGATGATGAAGTGTGTATTTGCATGACAAGCACTGTCAAAGCCAGCGGAGAACATAGAGATAATATTCTCTCATTTCCTCCTCTCGCATTCAGACACATTACGGAGGAGAGGAGAAGGGTTTGGGGATGGACTGCGTATGAGGGAAGAAAGGAGGGGGGGAAGGAGATGGAATGGGAAGAGGAGGAATGACAGAAGGGGAGAGGAGAGGAAGACAGAGACGAAGAAGCATAGTCCTTGTATCACTGAAAAACCCAAGAAATGTCCTCTCTGTAAACCCTGTCAGGCCCAAAGTCAGATGTGGGGACGAAACATATTTTTGTGGCGTAGCATGCTTGAATCTTTCACTTGCATTTAAAGATGGTGAGTTTTTGTGTTCTTCTGATTCAAACAAGCAAATGCATTAGGCTTAGTAAAAGTGTTCAAAGATAGCTACATGCAATTCCATGGATTTGAGCTGACTGAGGGGGGCGGCCGCAATGTTTCGGTCCGTATACGTAATTTTCAGCTCACTTTCAATGAGAGTGGAACTTTTTCTGGAAGGACTGATTCATCACCATGCGTTGAGCCAACTAGAATCAAGTTGGAGTTCCTCGGTTTGTATTGAGAAAATTGGATACGAACACCGAGACCTAGAGGATTGACGCTATAGTTAATGCAGTGTATACCATCCTCTTGTTGTATGACTCATCAGCAAAGCATTACAAAAACATAAAGCGGAGAAAGTCTGGCATAATTCTAGGTTTGCCAGGTTGTTTTTTTTTTTTACAGAACTTACATTGCATTACTTTTAACAGCTAATCAGGGATCAGTCTAACGTTACAGTAGCTATGATTTCTAATACTCACAACAGCTCTTTGTGGTATTCTCATTGTTTTATGAGTGTTCAGTAGTGTTCATATTGCATGTGTTCAAGTGTCACATTCTAAAACAACCCAACGGGCATTTGACGAATTAATTCATTCGTCAAACGTTCTGCCCGTTTTCTGAAGGGTTAACTTTTTCTTACCAACAAATACGAACGTGATCAGCGTCGGCTAGCTTGCATCAAATACTAGAAAATGAATGGACTTCCAGTGTCTGGACAGGCACAGGTAGACAAAGGGGACACAAAGAACAACAAGTAGTAGTACTTCTAACAAGAAGTAGGGGAGCTCCGGTACGAAAGTAGCGCGCCGCGAAAGTAACACGGACCTTTTCTCGAAGCACACAGGAGCAGAAGTGACGTGATGAAGTCAGTGTGTGTGTATCTCCGACAGCTATCCATATAGCAAAAATAATGTGAATCGGTGCTGCCTTCCCAAAGTTATTGAACAAAAACTAATTTGTCATGTGTTAAGTCATGACTTTTTTTCGATTTATGTTTTATTCTTTCAAGTATCAATATCCAACTTTATGACACTTTTACTGTCTCAATGTCAGAATAGTTTTCAAGAGACAGGCTACCACATTTAGCATGCTGTCCAGGCTGAATGGAGAGCAGACAGCGGAGGGACGAAAGTAACAATGATATTGTAACGCTGGGTTATGGACATGGAAGCTGGCGGGGGGATTTATTAGAGACAGGAAGGGGCTAAGTACAAAATGTTATGTGTTCATGTGTTGCCGGCATATTTCATTGGAGGGACGTGTTCACCGTAGTGGGTAATTGGCCCAGGTAAGAAGGTGGAGACTAGGAAAGAAGAGTGTGTGGTATTGTTTTTCTCCTGAGCTGCTAAGGTTACTAAAGTTGCTAAATTGTTAGCTTAGCTACCTTCCGAGAATATCAGACTAGTCAGTGGGACTGGCCGCCCTTTTTGTTGTTGTTATATCACCTCCAACTCCGGGTAGACTGTTCGCTGCGGCAGGGAATAAATCTGGGCTCGCTTGAGCTAGCAAAAGGAATTACAGTCTCACTCTCCTTCTTTCTGACTACTAGCCACGCCACAGTGCTACAGTATACTGTATTTTCATAGCTAAGCTGCAAGTTCAGCCTGATTAGTTAATTGAAATAGAATTGTCAACCTCAGCCACTAAATACTTTGGTAGAAAATGAGAAAATAGGATGCTTGTTGCCATTCATTTGTATCATGCGTCAAAATATTGTGTTAATGCAACATTGGTAACTTGATGCAAAAATTTAGGCTATGTAGCCTAATATGTTGGCTTGGTGAATTGGCACAAATATAAAACTGGGTCTGCAAGATTCGTTGTTAAAAGTAAACAGTATTAGATCACAAAAAAAGAATCAGAAGACGCATCTTACACGCTTTCTGACAGCTGTTACTTTCGCACCGCAGCTGTGTTACTTTTGTCCCACACGGGAGGTACGAAAGTAACACAGCGCAAGTTGTGTTCTCCGTCTGTTTATGTCCAGATCATTTTACTCAGAAACATACGGAAAGTTGCATCTGAAAGGGGACACATGCATGTTGTTTCTTATATAATATGGTATTTATACTCTCACCATACCGGAATAAACTGGGAAAAAGTAAAAAGTGTTACTTTCGTACCGGAGCTCCCCTACATTACAGCTTTCTCCAAAACAACTGAAGTTGCTGGAGACCTGTCTTCAGTCTTCAAAAAATAACGGAAAATAACCATAAAATGGCTCCATGCAGTTCTCACAGCATAATCCAAGTCTCATGAAGCTAACTGATCCCAAATTGACTTGAAAAGACCGACATTTACACCATTATTTAGCTGAAATGGCCACTCTAGGTGTTACTTCAAAATACGTCACGTGTGCATGCAACCCGGGCCGCGATAGGTAAAACTAGTTCGAATTAGCAGAAACAAGACTTCAGGTTTGGCTGTTTAGCCTTCAAAATAAAAGCGTGAGATTTGAAAATAGGTAGAAATACTGTTTTAAACCAAATACTAATTGAATCGTCAAATTCAACAAGTGAGCACCCATATTCATGTTTGATGTCATAATGAAAAAATGCCATAAAATGTGTCGTTTTTAACTATAAACGCTGCATGTATTACATGTGCAGAATACATACAGAACGGAGACTAAAGTGGACATCAAACATTAATGTTGGGGCATGGGGGTGAATAGATAATGACTGAATGAATTTTTTTTGGGTGTTGGGTGAACTATTCCTTTAATATGAGCTGTTAGCAGGGCACCAATCAGTTGCAATTAATGATTTTTTTGGGGGGGGGTTTTGTCCTGTTTTATGGTGTTTCCTTTTAGTATGTTGCAGGTTTTGTTATGTATTTTGAATATGTTATGTTGTATATGTTATGTTGAATAAAAATTTTTAAAAAAATGATACATTTCCTTCAGTAGAAGTTTTTCTTGAGTTGAGAGACTGAATCGGTCACATTGGTTGGTCTATTTATTTATCTATTCACTTATTTAATCACTGACTGATTGCAAATGTCTGTGAACTTAGTTCCTTTTCCACAACCATGGTCAAAAAAGGGAAGAACAGGCTACTACCTTAATTTCCTGTGGTTTCGCTGTTAAGTGACTGATTAATGTCTGAATGCTGTGTGTGTGTGTGTGTGTGTGTGTGTTGTTCAGACGAAGGGGACTGCTGTTGGATTGTTGAATATTAGTATGTTAGTGGAAAGATCTACAGGCGTTTAGGAGAGAGACTCTGGTTGGACTGTAGTGGGAATTCCTTTACACTTGCTTTTAGTTCCTTAATAGTCGTTGTCGTCATGAGAAACATCTACATTTACTGTTGTCTTCTTCCTGGTGAGTTACTTCTGTCTGTCTGTGCCTGAACCTAAATGCTGTCATTGCCAAATAATGTGCTACATACATTTTATTAAGTTTTCTGCCAAAATGAGTTATCCACTATTTGAAAAAAAGTCACACCTACTCTTACAAAATCATAGATAGCACAGAATTAAAATAAATTATAGAAACATTTAAAGTATTTAAGATAACTTCAGTTGACCAAATTGTACAGATGTTGAATGATGAACTCCAGGTAATATTGTTAAACTGTTTCCTTGATTCCCTCTTGTAGCTCTGAGTATTGTGGAGATGAACCCTCTCAACATAGTGGGCCATGTTGGTGGAAAAGTCTCATTCAAATGCTCAAACTGGAACGTTTGGACAAGCGAAAGAAATTATGTAAAGTACCTTTGTCGACATCCATGTAAGAAAGATAAAGACATCATAATCAAAGCAGCATCTGGGAAAACTAAAAGAAAGGACAGAATACTCTTACTTAACAAAAGAGAAAGTTTATTTGTGACCTTCTTTAAACTCCAAAAGTCAGACTCTAAGAAATACATTTGTGGATTGGAGAGGACTTTCCCTGATTCATATATAGAAGTGAATCTTGAAGTTACAGATGGTAAGTTTATGCTCTTCAATAACAAACTGATGTTGTTTCATTTTTCAAGTTAAGCCAGTAATTATACCAGTAACTTATTTTTCATGCTACCAAATCACCTTTCCTTCAATAGGTGATTATTGATCTGCCCAAACAATTGATTGGTAAATATAGTGAATTGTCAGAATCGTACATTTTCAATCAACCAAGGCAGATGGAAGCTGTTGTCTAAGAATTGCGTTGCTATAAATACAGAAGTATGGAGGTCACCATTAGGATCTTTATTGATTTTCAAATCGAGGAAATTAATCTCAGTCAATGAATATTTTAAGTTAATTTTCAAATTTGAGTTGGTACCACTGACATATGTATGGAACTCAAGTTATTTGTTTCAGTGCTAGACCAAATCACGATTACATCATCGATATACAGTATCTACCCCACCATGAAATCCTGTCTATGAAGGGGTTGACAGTGGAATAAATAAATCTGTTCTGCCACAAACCTTCAGATACATACAAAGTATTTGAAGGGCACCAGCAATATGGAAGGTCTTGCAGTATTCAGATGTCAACAAAATGGGCTTGGTACTTCTTTCTTTCTTCAATGTTTCTGGCACCCAGGTCCCAGAGCAACCTCTGAACCTCCGCCAGTACCGACCATCTCTGACGTCTCCATAATGACTTCAGATTTACCAGGATCTTTCTCCACAAAACCCTCAACACCCACAATGTTCCAGGGTACAACAGAGCCAATCAAAAATAAAGGTTTGCTCTCAAACTTTCTGAAAGGATCGATCAATCACGGTTCCTCCCTTTCCTCCTTCCATCCCCACTTCTCTAATTCACTTACTCGCAACTCACTGTTTGCGAATGTATGTATCATATTATGTTATGTCACAGGTTCTTCAGTGGTCCTTGTAGTGCTGTGTGTCAGTCTGGTTGGAGTAGTGTTGCTGACGGGGATCATCATGCTGCTCTTCTACAAACCAAGGACCGGATCATCTGGTGAGTGGAACGGACTCTGACCTGTCACTTCTCTTTGTATACAACTAATTTATCAATCAATCAGTCAGCCGGTCAACCAACCAACCAACCAACCAATCAATCACAACAACATTACTCATTGACTCAAGTTGTTCGTTCATTCACTTTCTCAGGCTTGAGGACAAATGCAGACATGGAGAACAATGCAGAGGAAACAGAGCCAACTGTTTATAGCTGAATGGAATTAGACCACATTAAACTTTTTCTGTTGCTTATTGTGAATTGCTAGTCTTCTACTTGTCTTTACCTGTTTTTACTTCCCGCCCCTACCACCAATTGCCCATCAAAAGGCCTTTTTCTTCTTGCCAGGTCGTCATTGTAAATAAGAATTGTTTTTTAATTGACTTGACCTGGTTAAATAACAGTACACATGCGTGGGTAAACATAAGAATAAAAGCCATAATACCACTGTGTTTATAGGTACTTAAAGGTCCCATATCATGTAAAACAGGATTCCCCTTGCCTCTTTGATTATGTTGGAGTTGGATGGTCTATCTAAACATGGTGAAAGTATCAAAACACACGGTCGCCAACTAAATCCACACAATCCATATTAGAAAAGCGAGCCTCTAAACGAGCCGTTTGGACTTCCGTAACTTTGTGGCGTCACAAAGGTTCGCTCATTATCATTTTTGCAAGAAATAATTGTTGCCCCAGCCTAGAGGGAACCCTGGTGCAACACAAAGGTGTGGTTCCCCTCTTTCCCTGCTGGCAAGAACAACCAGAAAACAAGAAATTTCAGCCCCAAACTTATTTTCAGGGAGAAAGACGTCAGGGGTTTATCCTACACTTACCTATCTGAAAATAAAACACCGAACATTACAGGAGACTTACCTAAACTCCTAACCAAGGCAAGAAACAGATGAAAACAGGCTTTCACACAAAAGGCCACCCACCCCTACAACTCCCAGGGCTGCTACAAGCTATAAAAGCATCAATCAGAACAAAGTTACAGAATGAACTATGGTGCTGGCGTGTTGGAAGCTGGCAAAGAAGGGAGACGTCTCTGGGCAGGTGGCAGCAGCTTTATACCCGGGAGCAGCCATCGGGAACCAATCACCAGCCAGGACACACCTACACCAATCACGCTCACCAACCAATCACAGCACACCACCTGTTGCTCATCAGACACACCCACGTTAACAGAGATGAGAGAGAGGGAGAGAGAGGAACACAAAGCAAAGCAATGATACAGAAATACAACGCATATGACCATGGGTCATAACAATAATTTTTCAAAGCAGTTGAGCGGTTGTCATTGTTTATTACCGGAGCGTTTTCCCTACCTGTAGCTGCCGACCATGCCAGTAGAAACTAACCCGAGTTTGTACTGGCATGAGAATGAGTAGATAATGACCGAATTTTAATTTTTGGGTGAACTATTCCTTTAATGTGGGTAAGTGCAAGTGAATCTAAATTTAAAAAAGAAATGGTTTTAGGTCTCACCAGGTTGAGGTCCAGGGCGACATCCTCCGCTGAACACCTGACACTGCCATATCGCCAGTTATGGCGCAAAATAAAGGGAGGTATTTATGGAAACTGGCAGTGGTCATGATTTATCAAGAGGCGGTAGCCATTAATACCTGCTGATTGCGCACAGAATTTAAGACCTAGGAAAAGCATGTCTTATCATTTTGCACATAGGATAGCTCTGCTGAAACTGTCTCTGGAACCGGCTCTGAGATCAAAGTGACACAATCATCTACACAGCATAACATGCAGTCATTACATCACAGGGTTTAAACGAGTATGCTGACTTAAAAAATAAATTTAAGCCTCATTGGCAGCATAGCAGAATGCGCACTCAATATTCAGACTATTACCTAAATATACAATAAGGAAAAGTCGCAGGCTCTTCTCTGGATTTGCTGACACTTATTATGAACAATGTCTCTGCAACATTGCCTTAATGAAAACAACGCAGCTAAAACATGTGTATGTAATAACTGTCACGACAGTGGACAGGTGTGTGCGGCTTCTCCAGCTATATGTAACTGTACCTTCACCAGGTCTCCATCCCTCCCACACTGGCATCTGTGTCTCAGTCAGGCTCTCCTGCTGCTCCTCCAAGGGAGTTCAGGCTCCTCTTTGGCTTTATTTGTGGTCAGCATTTTGGTTCACCTCCTCATATCATACCAGCGCTTTTTACCTCCACTAAATCACGCTTGTGGTGCCCAACTGCATGCACTTTATGTCGTTCCAGAGTGACTTTTTACACGCTGGTAAAACATCTCTTCTCTGCAGCTCTTTGAGGTTTTCTCTGCCACCAACACTTCCAGCTCCACTGGAGAGACATTTACGCTTCTTTTCCCCATCATTACATTGCCGCTAATGGGCTATTGTGCCCATTCGCAATTCTAATTAATTATCTGCGCCTCTGCTCATTTGCGTGCCCTACTTTAGTAAATACCTTGCGCTGGCAGTACCAATTGCACCCGCAATTGCTTTTGCGCTGCGCCGGGAATTGCGACATGTTAATAGAGCCGGGCCCTGTTCTTTCATCTGTCTGTAACGGAGAATTCCTCCTGGCCCTCTCCTGTTACAGTCATGGATTGCCTTGCTTTTTGCATCTAATTTCATGTCAAGCCATTTCTTTTTTTTATTTCTGTGACGGTGCCCTAATGACAAATCACTATAGTCCTATAATATTCCTATAATACTCCGATAGGGACTTAATAGTGACCTTATCATGGTATTTTTGTTTTCTGTAGCCTAGTATCACTATAATATTCCTATAGGGAATTATAGCTTTGTTGTGATATTTATTTAGTATTCATCTAAAATGTAAAGGAATACTGTAGTTGTTTTTCGTAAGGGAACGCACAGCAGACAACACTGTAGTAACAGCACAAGTTATTTTTTCACATTCCTTGGCTTTAGCAGGACCTTTGATTCCACTATTGAATTATATTAAATATTATATGCTTTGGGTGACTTATTTCTCAGAGCTGGTAGACTTCTCCTTAGTCTTCCTGTCATTTTTATGAATGAAGCTTCCTGACATATGGGCCGGACGCCTAACCTTATATGGCATTATTGGGGCGTCAATTATGCAAATTCACAATTCTCATGAACGCGTGTTCATTTAGAACAGGTGGAATTCATCATGTTCACGCAGGTCATTTACGACAGTTTTCTGAAGATACGAGCATTTGGTGAAGCTGACGTGGCGCTCTCGTACGAGTCCACCTCACGAAAAAGTAAGCGAAATTTAAGATAAGAATACGAAAATGTTCTTGCATGAGGCCCAATGAGAAATAAATAAATAAATTGGAGTTGACACGTTGAGATTTCATTTTATTTCTGTCCTAAATAATGCAACCACAATAAGGAAATTAAATTGCAAATGTGAACATTCGATTTCATTTTGGCAGTAAAAATGCATTTTCCAACAAGTAAATGAAAATTTAAATTGGATTGTTTCATTTTAATTGTATCATACATTATGCGCACATACAGTGTATGGGAAATTAAATTGCAATTTGATTAATAATGTCACATCTGGACTTCCATACAGCCGTACCAGTAAAGAATGACCTCTCACGCCATTTACACATGTTGTACAATCACATTTTATTTTACATTTCATTTCATTTTATTTTATACTGGATATCAGGCAACAGTCATGTTATGTTTCCACAGACTGCAGGTCCAGACAGCATCTATCAAACCCTCAGCCCAGCCACGAAGGATCAGGACCAAGTCTACAGCACCCTCCGAGAGGCTTTAACCTGACACAACACACACACACACACACACACACACACACACACACAGATGTATGTAAACAGATATAAGCACATAAGATATAAGCATAGATGCATCCACATAAACATACAATATGCATACTTGTTTTACAATGGGCGTGTGTGTGGAAATGAGGGTGTGTGATGTGATGTTATATAAAAAGGAAGCAAATTCAATCGGAAGTCATTATTTGCTTGTGAGAAATGACGCTCTTTGTTTATTCCACAAAACTCCTATGCTGCTTCTTAAGTCCACAGTCCAAACGTTGCTTGTAAGAGAAAAGCTACTGAGTGTTCACTGTTACTGTTTCCATAAATGTCACACTGGACCTCCAAAATGTCAACTTTTTAGGTATTCATAAAAGCTTGTTTTTTTATGTTTTGCCGTTGATCTTCCTGTATTTAGAAATTTTTAGTTTTCAATATTATTATTAGCGATGTGGTTCAGCCCCACAGGGTCATGAAACATTTTCTACACATCAGCCATCAGTTGCAGTACAAAACAAACTGCTAAACTCAAGATCAAGTTCCTGTTGGTCTCACTTGCATGTGGCCAACCACAGTTCATGTTGAGCTCCTGTGGTTTTGAATACACAGCAACAAGTTCATCCACTTCAGATCACACATGCTGTTGTTAGTGGCCATTTTGTTTCCTTCTTCACTGCAAACCTCCATAGAGCTAGTTCCAAGTAACCGTCCTGTTTGGCCTGATCAACCCTCCTGTCACACACTGCCTTACATTTTAATGTTATACTTTCATTTCTCCAGTCATGTGCACTTAAAAGCAGATTTGGGGAGAAATAGATTACATGTAATGGGATTATCCTGACCTGATTATTTTATCCTGCAAAGTAATAGTAATTGTAATCTTGTACACTTACTCGCAAAAACATGTAATGATTTGCCAGGTCGCCATTGTAAATAAGAATCTGTTCTTAATGACTTGCCTGGTTAAATAAAGGTTAAATAAAATAAAAAAATGTTATCGATTTTTTTACATACTAGTATAATTTTACACGTGTTGGAATAATGGTTGATGGTTGAAGTTAGTTTGTAAATTGAATACATTGTTTTTACAGATTGTGAAGGCTAAGTAACCTGAAAGCAACCAAAACAGTTTGGGTTCTCCAGTGGATTATATTATTGATTATATTACTGATTACAATTTGAAGCATCTAATCAGTAAAACACATTTTGAAAGTAAACTAACCAGCTGTTCTTATACAGTAAGTGTACGGTGTGATTTATTCCCAATTAATAATTCACTTGTGTAGTTGAGATCTGTTGTGATGCACTACTGTATGGAGTCAGAGTTATGATACTAAAAGGGTGAGTAAAGAGGTGAGTAAAACTGTGTGTGTGTGAGAGAGAGAGTTTAGAGGAAGAGGGTGGAGCTTTAATGGTAAAAAGGAAGAAGAGACTGTTGTCTGGTTATTGAGTATTAGACGGTTAGAGTTGAAAAATCTACAGACCTTCATTCAAAGTGAAAGAGACTCTGGTTGGACTGTACTGAACAATTCCTTAACACTCGATCCTTGATAGTCGTCATTATGAGAAACATCTACATTTACTGTTGTCTTCTTCCTGGTGAGTTACTTCTGTCTGTCTGTGCCTGAACCTAGTTTGTGCATAAACACTGTCATTGCCAAATAATGTGCTGTATGTATTTTATTGAAGTTTTATTTTAAAACGAGTCATCCACTATTTGAGTGACACCTATTCAAAATTAAAAGAAATTATAGTACCTTTTAAAGGATTTCAGATAACTTCAGTTGACCAAATGATCGTCTATATTGTAGAGATGTTGAATGATGAACTCCAGGTAATCATTTTAAACTGTTTCCTTGATTCCCTCTTGTAGCTCTGAGTATTGTGGAGATGAACCCTCTCAACATAGTGGGCCATGTTGGTGGAAATGTCTCATTCAAATGCTCAGACTGGAACGGGTGGCCAAGTGGAGAAAATAAAGTAAAGTACCTTTGTAATGATCCATGCAACGAAGATGAAGACATCATAATCAAAGCAGCACCTGGGAAAACTAAAAGAAAGGACAGAATACACTTACTTAACAAAGGAGAAAATTTATTTGTGACCTTCATTAAACTTCAAAAGTCAGACTCTAAGAAATACATTTGTGGATTGGAGAGGACTTTCCGTGATTCATTTATAGAAGTGAATCTTAAAGTTACAGATGGTAAGTTTATGCTCTTCAATAACAAACTGATGTTGTGTTTCATTTTTCAAGCTAAACCAGTAACTCATTTTTCATGCTACCAAATCACCTTTTCTTCAATAGGTGATTATTGATCTGCCCACATTTTTTTGATTAGTAAATATAATATCTACTGTTTTCCACCCATGCTTCCAGGTCCCAAGACAACTCCTAAATCAGTCATCCTTGGATCTACTCTCCCACCTGCATTTCTGCACAGCTCCACCATGTCTCCATTTGATTCAGAAACTATTACTGATGTGTTTACATCGTACCTCAACCTTTCTACAAGCCCTGAACTATCAGCAACACAAGGAGCTGGTATGGAGTGCGCTCATCTGAATTTTATATTTATTTGAATGTGTGCTGAATATACTGCAAAGGAACGCCCCCTAAAACCTGATACCTGAACAGAGCATAATTCGCTTCACTTCCCTGTATCGTCAAGTTTCAGGTCATTCAGAGAGTAATGGTTTTCACTGACTTTTTAATTATAACAATAGACATCTTCAGTGCAGAAATTGTGAAGAGGAAACTGTGGTCAGAAGTGTGATGAGACAACTATTTATGAAACTTACAGTGTACTGATGATCCTTACCTTTACAGAGTTAGGGTTAGGCTTGTTCATGACTTGCCTCCATTAGTTTTTCTTTCTTTCTTCCTTCCTCTCTTTCTTTCTTTGGTCAGGAGGTGTACCATATTTCGTTGTGGGTTTAATTGTCATGGTAACCTTATTATTGATGGCCATGCTGATGCTTTACAGGAGGATTACCAGAAAACCATCAAGTAAGACACACACACACACACACACAAGGAAGCAAAATGAAACTCATATCATCAGTAAAGCATCAGTCGGTCAAATTAACACATGTTGTCCAATATGTTTTCCAGTGGTTGTGTCCAGTGCTGGGAGCCCACATGAAGATGCTGGGGAGGTAAATGTTACCTTTATGATAGCAACATAGCAGTGTTTCTTCTTCTGATGGATCTCATATAGTAATAGCATGTTTTGATGTCTAAAGGCAAAATTATACCTCCATGTCGAATTGCTGCTGTAGCGATGCCGTAGGTGCCTACAGCGGTGCGAGCATTTATAGTTCCTATGTTGATGATTCTGCATATAGACCACTGAAACACTAGATGGCAGTGTTGTCCTTTGTTAGCATGGAAATAATAACAGAAGAAGTAGTAGTGTTTACACTCTCTGAAGTTCGTGTTCTGGGATATTTCTCATCACGAATTATGTGACATCTGGTAGTCTTTATAATTCAGAGATGAGGTGTCGTACAAATGAACATATTTGCGAACCTCCTCAGCTAGTTTCTCTTCAACCTGCTCCATGTTGTCTTCACTATCAGCGGACATCAACCAGATACAGGTAGGAGGAAATACAAAGAGGACCAATCACAATTCTTGCGCCCAACGCGATGGCCTAGGTTTGACGCAGGTTTAACTAAGGAAGGCCCAGAGGTGTCTGTAGAGGTCCAGTGGACCTCTACAGACACCTCTGGGCCTTCCTTAGTTCAGGTATTATGCTTAAGGAGATTTTGACATGGGATAAATGCAAGCGTTCTTCTTTAACACAGATTATAAAGTGCATCTCTGTTTATGGACTATAGGGGTTGGGATGGCAAGGTGGCCTACTGCTTAAAGAGCTTGTCCTTCAACCAGAGGACCAGGGTATGGCGTTTTAATTAGTCTCAAAACCCGCGCACATAAAAACCAGGCGCGCGCACGTAATACGAGTGCACAGAACAGTATCCGCGAGCAGAAAAGCATCCTCGCGAGGAAGCATTTCTGCTCCGTGTGCACAAATGCGGTCCCGCGAGCACGGGGCTGTGACCAGCGCTCGCTCGACCCTCCCTACGCACTCGCAACTGCTCAACACTCGCTCGCTCGTGAAGTTGACTTTTGAGACTTTGGAGGCGGGGATAACAAGTTTGATATGAGTGTATATAGTGTGTAGTCCTAATTTGTGCTGTGTGTGATGTTCAACGACATGATTTATAATCTGAGCTGACAAAAGTCAAGGAGTTGAGTTCTCTTTGGCTCTCATCAGCACCACAGGCCTATTATGAACCATGTTTCTGTTGGACTGTAGGACAGGAAGATAAGCTTGAACTCATTGAAATGTGAACTCAAAACAAATGCCTATTTGATGTGTCATCTAACTTGTACCACAATACTAGGCATGGGACGATATGAAAATTTCATGTCACGATTATCACACACGATTATAATTGCGATTCACGATATTATCCCGATAATCATCAAAATATGCTTAAAACTCTTAAAATGGCACTAAAACATACTGGAATCACTTTACCTTACATTTTGTTAAGAAACAAATATATTTATTGCATCACAGGACACATATCTTTTTTTTGTGAACATCCTTTTTAGTGAAAAACAAACAAGGACAGATTCAGACTCTCACCAACACCCAGCAGGTAATCACAATGAGAGAAAAAAATCCATTAATAAAAAGAATCTACCTATCAAGTGCAGGTGGGCACCTCATCTCTCTGTCGTTCCTTAGTTTTGAATCCATAGTATTTCCACACATCCGATTTAACTTTTGTTGTGGGGGATACAATGGGCAAGCCGAGCCTTCAGCCATGGTGCCGATTGACTGGAAAGATGCGGGCTCCCCCTTGTGGCAAATGGCAATTCAAAATAAATCAGGAAATCAATAGGACTGTACGTTAGTGAGCTAGACAGCTTTTTCAAGTCACTCGTGAGGATATTCACGCTCGTGAGGATATTCACGATTATCCCGATAATGGAAATTCACCAAGATAAAATTATCTTGAGTGTTTTTATCGCGATAAAAGATAAAATCTTATATCCTCCCATCCCTACACGATACAGTGGCAGTTTAATGTTGCAGAGCTGTTGTTGCTACTCCGTTGTCATCCATTTTAGCACATTCAAGTGAAAAACAAAGTCCCTTGTTTTGGCGAAATGTGCCTTGTGCCTTGTTTATTGTGAAACCCAGTGTCAGACAGACAGGAAACTACAGGAAATAAGGTTGCTTAATGTGAGTGGTAGCTACAGAATTTTTAGACAGTTGTGTAGTTTGTGCTCAGAATTAGGCGTCTGACTAGTTCCCCCTGTCTACAAATAACTTCCCCATAAACATTTTAGTGTTCACAT
The DNA here is from genome assembly GCF_048128805.1 of Centroberyx gerrardi. Lineage (NCBI taxonomy): Eukaryota > Metazoa > Chordata > Actinopteri > Beryciformes > Berycidae > Centroberyx > Centroberyx gerrardi. Next base: position 3,093,299 of record NC_135999.1, on the reverse strand, counting down.
CCAAGTTCAACAATAATTGAGTTTCAACATGTGGCTTCCTCATGGTGACTCCTGTAGTTGTTGGTACATGTAGTCTGGTTCCCTAAAGGAGGCTGGATACAAAATAGTTTTGCTTAGCACAGTATTTCTTTCAACTTATTTCTTTCAACTTATTATTTTCTTTCTCTTTCGACCACTTCCTCCTATTTTCAAGGCTAATACTGAATATGAAGAAATCAGAGGTGAAGGCCAGCGAACTGAGAGGCCACCTGTGGCCGTCTCTACTGTCTACACCTCTGTCTCCAACACTGAAGTTGACCCGACCATCGATCTCTACGCTAATGTTTCCTTCCACCAAGACGCTGAATTCTACTCAGTGGTGCAGCTACACCAAGATTCAAAGGAAGATTCTGCAAATTCAACTTCCAACGCCAAGGTTCCAGTCAAGCCGATGGGGCAATGTGCAGAAAGCAGAGCCACAGATCCCCAAAGTGACTTGGTGTACTCTGTTGCTCAGTTCCCCAAAGGGCAGACTGATCTTGCTGGACATTCTGAACCAAATCAACTCCAAAGCAACCAAAATGGCTCTCTCTATTCCCTTGCTCAGTTACCAAAGTCAATCTGAAGGTGCCCACCATGATAGAAATAGACTGGATAAAAATGGAACTTTATTGCTGTCCGTGTCCAATGTTGATTCTCTTGGGTGGGGGGTTTGCAGTTAAAAGTTTGCCTAAATAAAATCTGATGCTGTTTGGGTGGCTTTAAAGGAGCAAAAATACGATTTTGTACTGCTCCATTGCACAAAATCACCATAATATATCTGTGGGGAGGTTTATTGATCAATCCCAATGACTCAATGATTAGTTGCCCGGGCTCCCCCCACCTACTCTCATGTTGGATCTCTGCTCTAATTAGCTAGCTTACTCATCTCTGTTTTAAAAATGTTCCTTTATTATTTGTGTCAATTACAGGCCAGTGTAAGCAGTGGCAGAGACCTGTTGATGTTGTTGCAATTCCTTTGTTTGCCGATAGAGGTTGGTAAAAGTCATAGATTATTTAATGCCCCTTGTGTGGGTGAGTACAGTTTGTGAAATAGTTCAGGGATTTTCATATACTGTAAATCTCTTTCAGACCTGACAAGATCCCCACTGTGAATCAGCCTTAGCTAGAGGATCATTAGGATTTTAATTGAGTTAGGAATCAGCAGGATGGCCTCATAGTTGGACAGCCTGTCCTAAAACTAGAAGGTGCCAGGTTTGAGCCTCACAACAGTCATATGTCAAAGTGTCCTTGGGCAAGACCTCTACCTGCTCGCTCATATGTCCACTTGGTATAAGAGCATCAGTTAAATTAAAAATTTAAAAAAAGGTATCTATACTACCTACTTATTCAGGTCCAGGTACAACATCCTGATCACTCCATCTGGCTCTCATTGTCTGCTTTGGCTCTTGACTCTATTGCTGTCTGAATTTGGCATTACTATAGAAATAGTACTGACACACAGACGAAAGAGCACACAAAGACTCACCCTCACCAAATTAAATTTTGGGGATTGCTTAATTACCCAGAGGTCCACAGTTAAAAATCTTGGTGATACTTTAAACTCAGCTCTCTCATTTGACTCTCACATTAAGGATATCACCAAGATAGCATTCTTCCACCTTCGCAACATCTCAAAAATGTGTTCCCTGTTAAATACGGCGGATGCTGAAACCCTAATACACATTTTTGTTTCATCAAGACTTACTGTAATGTCTTATTCTCTGGCCTACCTAACTGCAGTATTAAAAATCTACAACTTGTACAAATGCTGCCGCCAGAATATTAACCAGAACTAGAAAATTTGACCACATTACTCCCATCCTGACCTCCCTTCACTGCTTCTGTGAACATTTTTACATGGGCTTGCACCATGTATTTATCCGACCTCATCATCCCTTATATTCCCCCTTGTGCCCTCCGATCGCAAGATGCCGGTTACCTCACTGTTCCTAGAATCAAGAAAAAATCAGCAGGCAGTACAGCGTTCTCCTACCGAGCTCCCTATCTCTGGAACCAGCTACCTCTTACAGTCAGGGAAGCTAATTCTGTTGAAATCTTCAAATCCAGACTCAAAACTTACTTACCACCGTTAGCTTGGGATCGACACAGTCAATTCTTTTACCTTAGCTTAGACAGTATTTATGTAGGAAGTTGCTGTTGGGAACATTGCACACTCAGCCGTCCCGGGGGGGATCCCTCCTTGCCTCAGACCGCCCAAGGTTTCTTCCACTTTTTTTTCCTACCAAGGTGTTTCCTTGGAGTTTTTCCTTGTGTGCAATCGAGGGTCTAAGGCTGGTGGTGCCGGGAAGGTTAGGTTATGTGGAATAGTTAGACTGTCTTGCAAAATCTGCTCTTGTCTGTCTTGTGCTTTTCGCTATGCTTGTCCTATATCATTTTGTTCACCACTGATTTTTGATCAGTCAGATCTAATTCTCTGTAAAGTCCTCTGAGATGCTTGTGATAAAGGGCTTTATAAATAAACAAACCTGAACTTGAACAAAAACAACACAAGCACAATCTGACTTTTTATACCTCAATAGCAAACAATGCCTACCTGCATACCTCTCTCTCACTTTGTATTTCTCTTTCATCCCACTCTCTCTCTCGTGTATACACACACACACACACACACACACCCATTTATTGGCAACCTATTTGTATTAAGAACAGTGTTGGGGAAAGTTACTTTTGAAACTAACTAGTTACTTTACTTTGTTACTTGCCCTAAATAGTAACTAGTTATGTTACTAAGTTAGTCTTTATTAAAAGTAACACGTCAGAGTATTTTCACGTTACCCACGTAAATCATGCCTTTAAAATATGTCTTCTGCTCTTAATGTACAGAAATCATCACGTTTGGGGGACAGCTTTACGTACAATCTACCGTTGTCTAAAGAAAACATCAAGGCAGCTTTCAGTTACCTGGTTCCACAGTAAATACTCAGTGGGGCTTGGACCGACTGGATGCCTTTCTGCCGTCACTGCATCACAGCAGGTGATTTTGACTTTATCAACACTGTGAAACATTGGCTCCGTGTTCCTCTCTGTAAAAAAAACTTTATTTGAAAAAAAAAAAATGCTATCGACACAGAGCTATTGACGTTAAAAGGCGCATCAACAGGTGAATATCAAATTTCAAACTAACTTCACCCCGGTGATCAACAGAGCCTGAACTGATCCGGTCAATTGGCCACATCCACTCATCACACATATAAACACTACTATCTGTTGTTCACTCAGAAATCAGAGCTTTAGCTCTATGAAAAGGCCACAGGTGAGCTCTCTTGTTTTTGAGAACAATGGAAACCAATGTTGCAGTGAGAGCTAGAGGAAGACGAGTGACAGTAAGAGGAAGACAAGGACAAAGAAGAGCAAGGAGAACAGTTATCTCAGATGAGATCCGGGTCACTTTGGTTCACCATGTGGTCAGCATGGACTGAGCATGAGGGAGTCTGGGCAGAGAGTCCAGATCAACCTGAGCTTCACTGCTGCTTCATCCAGATATTCAGAAATAGGACTACAGTATACTATAAAGAACAGTAGCATGGTGTAGAGAGTAGGCTACATGCCTGTTAACACCTCTCTACACCATGCTACTGTTCTTTATAGTACTGTAGTAGTAGTAGTAGTAGTAGTGGTAGTCCTACACATCAATAGGCCTGTGCTACTCAGTGATGGTTGCCCAATGTTACAGTAATGTGTCATTTCATTTTAAAAAATATTCTTGTACCATAACCAATCACCTCATGTTTTTAGATCTTCTGCAGAACTGAGAGACGACTAGTATTGGCTTGTGATCTAGATGAGAGCCTCATTTGCAGCCTCCTTTTTTTTTTAATCCTTTTTCAATTTTATTTTTATTTTTTTACAGAAAAGCTTTTTTTTCTGTTTTTATCCTACTGCATTGTGTTTTGTATGTAGAACACTTCACATATCCAACACATTCAAGTGTTGAAATAGAGTATTTGTGATTGAAATAAAGTATTTGTGTGTTACTATGTTACTGTATACTGTAACAGTCTTTTACAACAGGCTGCTGTGCATGAGTGTACCTCTGAACATGCAAAAGGCATAAGCCTACTGATGAGATATTCATAATAGTGTTTTCCGTTGAGCACATCAGTGTGTAGTCGATTGTTAGAAAGATGTATTCATATGATGGTTGTGTGTGTCATTTTGTTGCAAAATTACATTTTGAAAAGAGATAAAATGTAATTTGTAAAAAGATAAATAAATTGTAAAAAGAGTTTTGCCTTTTGTGTTAGTGGTTTTGTGTTTAGAGTTTTGAGAAAATGAGCCCTAGTTTCAGAAAATGTGTGTAAGCAATTGTGAAAAGTTGTAATATATGTAGCATACAATACATTAATTTTATTTTTTTGATTTTAACTTGCATTAACTAAACATTTAACCATTTGAAAGAAAAATAAAAGTAGCGAAATGTAACTTTGAGAAAGTAATGCGTTAAGTTACTTGTTACCACAAAAAAGTAATCTGATTACAGTTTTTATCTCAGGACGCTATGGTTGCGCGCCTGAAAAAAAAAGACGCCTTGCAACGCGTGCGCATCGCGAGCACGCCGCTCTCGCTTTTCAGCACGTCTGCAGCACACCCACATTGAAAATAATGGATTTGCGCACGCAAAAGATGCTGCATCATCAATTTTATTGAGGGGGACAATTTTGCCTACTTTGAACATTGGGACGCGTCCGCCCGTCCCCCCCGCCGATTACGCCTATGCTTCAAGCAGCCATGAGGTGGCCGAGAACAGCTTAGCAATTTAGTCATGAGGAAAATACAGGAAAAAAGGGAGGATAAAAATGTAATCTGTTCTTTAATTCTAATAAAGATAACCCTAAATTCCTATTCGACAAAGTAGCAAAACTTACTTGCAAACCCTCCCCTGTAGTCAGCTCTCTATTCACTGCAAATGATTTTCTAAATTTCTTTAATCATAAAATTGACTATATTAGAGAGGAGATTATCAATTCATTACCCACTGAGGGTGCTGATCCCTCTCTTGATTGTGCATAAGGTGCCGTAGAGACCACCTGCGTACTCTGGCAGTTTGAGACTGTCTCCTTAGATACCTTCTCTAAAATAGTACCTTCCTCTAAATCCACAACCAGTTTATCTGTCCCTCTTCCCGCTAAATTGGTTAAGGAACTTCTTCCAATATTAGGCCCCCCTTACTCAACATCATAACCTCTGGCGCTGTGCCCTCCGCCTTCAAGTCAGCCGTAATTAAACCTCTGCTCAAAAAACCTAATCTTGATCTTGATGTTCTTAATAATTACAGACCAATCTCTAATCTCCCCTTCCTCTCTAAAGTCTTGGAAAGAATAGTTTCTATCCAACAGACTGACTATCTCTCCAGCAATAGTCTTTTTGATCCATCTCAGTATGGCTTTAGGTCGCTCCGTAGCACTGAGACTGCTCTCACAAAGGTGGTAAATGACCTACTCTTTGCCTCAGATTCTGACTCTTCTTCTGTTCTTATCTTACTTGATTTGAGTGCGGCATTCGATACAATCGATCATAACTTTCTCCTAAACCGCCTAGCACTACGTCGGCATCCGCGACTCTGCACTTTTCTTGCTCGATTCCTACTTATCCAATAGAACGCACTGTGTCTCACACAACAACATTATCTCCGAACACTCTAAAGTTAACTTTGGCATACCACAGGGGTCTGTGCTAGGACCTTTGCTTTTCTCCATTTACATGCTACCTCTTGGCGAAATTTTCCGCAGCCATGGTATTAAATTTCATTGTTACGCGGACGACACTCAAATTTACATTCCCATTAGACCAAACGACCGTTCACAACTTGCAAACTTAGAATTATGCCTATTCGCTGTCAAAAATTGGATGTCACATAATTTCTTAACAAAACTGAGATGCTAGTGGTTGGCCCAAAAACCCAGCTGCCTCTAAATTTTGGGGATTGCTTAATTACCCAGAGCTCCACAGTTTCGACTCAGCTCTCTCATTTGACTCTCACATTAAGGATATCACAAAGATAGCATTCTTCCACCTTCGCAACATCTCAAAAATGTGTTCCCTGCTAAATACGGCGGATGCTGAAACCCTAATACACGTTTTTGTTTCATCAAGACTCGATTACTGTAATGTCTTATTCTCTGGCCTACCTAACTGCAGTATTAAAAATCTACAACTTGTACAAATGCTGCTGCCAGAATGTTAACCAGAACTAGAAAATTTGACCACATTACTCCCATCCTGACCTCCCTTCACTGGCTCCCAATTCAAGCCAGATTTTAAGGTGCTTCGGTGAACAATTTTACATGGGCTTGCACCATGTATTTATCTGACCTCATCATCCCTTATATTCTCCCTCGTGCCCTCCAATAGCAGGATGCTAGTTACCTCACTGTTCCTAGAACCAAGCGTTCTCCAACCAAGCTCCCTATCTCTGGAACCAGATACCTTTTACAGTCAGGGAAGCTAATTCTGTTGAAATCTTCAAATCCAGACTCAAAACCTACTTATTCTCGCAATCAAACGACTTAGCACCGTTAGCTTGGGATCGACACAGTCTATTCTTCTACCTTAGCTTAGACAGTATTTACATAGGAATTTGCTGTTGGGAAGATAGCACAGGGCTGCCTCCTGGTTACAGCCTGCTTAATCACTTTCTATTTGCTGTCTGTACAAGTGTGAGTATATGTGTTGCGCTTGCATAGCTGTGTGTGTGCAGCTGTTTTTCTCTCCCCTTCCCAGACTCCGGTCCAGTGTTTCTACCTGCCAGTGGACGGGTGCTGCCCCGACTCTGACGGTCGTCGGTGTTGGCCTTAGTCTCATTCCTGATGCTGTTCCCACCTGGACGTGAACTACGACTGTGTGTGTTTGTGTGTGTGTGCCACTGCTTTCTCTCCTCTCTCCCAGATTCCCGTGCAGTGTTTCTACCTGGCAGTGGACGGGTGCTGCCCCGGCTCTTCAGTCGTCAGTGCCAGCCTGACTCCCTCCCTGCTGCTGCTCCCACCTGGACGTTGAATTACGACTGCTGCCCTTGTTCCTGTGAATTTAGATCGCTGATCTTGGCCCCTTCCCATCGCTGTATGCTGCCTCTCTGTCTTGTTTTTTTTTCCTTTCTCTGTTTTGCCCAGCACCTATTGCATGCTCAGCAGGCTTCTTCCACTTTTTTTCCTACCGAGGTTTTTCCTGGGAGTTTTTCCTTGAGTGCAATCGAGGGTCCAAGGCTGGTGGTGCCGGGAAGGTTAGGCTCGGTAGTTTGTCATGCTAAAATCTGCTCTTGTCTGTCTTGTGCTTTTCGCTATGCTCGTCCTATATCATTTTGTTCACCACAGATTTTTGATCAGTCAGATCTAATTCTCTGTAAAGTCCTCTGAGATGCTTGTGATAAAGGGCTTTATAAATAAACAAACCTGAACTTGAACAAAAACAATACAAGCATAATCTGACTTTTTATACCTCAATAGCAAACAATGCCTACCTGCATACCTCTCTCTCACTTTGTATTTCTGTTTCATATATCTCTCTCCCACTCTCTCTCTTGTGTACGTACACACACACACACACCTACACACACACACACACACAATTCCCTTAATAGACAACCTATCTGTATTAAGAATCTATTTCCCCTGACATAAAATAATTGCAATAATCTTACTTGTAGGCAAGGCAAGGCAAGTTTATTGATATAGCACATTTCATACACATCGGCAATTCAAAGTGCTGTACATAAATAAAAGAAAAATAAAGATATAAAATACATAAAAAGTGAAAGTGCACTAAAATCACATTTACAAAAGACAATGCAAAAAGATTAAAAAAAAATATATACATTATATATAAATTATAAATATTCCAGTGCAGATGAGCGTTGCACTAAATTTCTTAAAAAGCCCTGGCGAACAGAAAAGTTTTAAGCCCTGATTTAAAAGATTCTAAAGTGGAGGCAGACCTCAGATTTTCTGGAAGTTCCAGGCATGAGGAGCAGAAAAACTAAAAGCTGCTTCTCCATGCTTTGTTCTGACCCTGGGAACAGTAAGCAGACCAGTACCTGAAGACCTGAGGGGTCTGGTGGGTTCGTAACACTGAAGGAGATCAGAAATGTATTTTGGTCCTAAACCATTTAGTGCTTGATAAACATGCAACAGAATTTTAAAGTCAATTCTTTGGCACACAGGAAGCCAATGCAGTGATCTCAGCACTGGACTGATGTGGTCCATGTTCTTAGTCCTGGTCTGAACCCTGGCAGCAGCAATCTGGATGAGCTGCAGTTCTCTAATAGCTTTTTTAGAGACCCGTAAAGACACCGTTACAGTAGTCAAGCCTACTAAAAATAAATGCATGAATATGTTTTTCGAGGTCCTGCTTGGACATTAATTCTTTAATTATTGCAATATTTTTAAGGTGATAGTTGGCAGATTTTGTTATTGTCTTGGCTATTAAAGTTTAGGTCAGAGTCCATAACTACACCAAGATTTCTGACTTGGTTTTTAGTCTTCAGTGAGAGGGATTCAAGGTGAGCACTGACTTTAAGTCTCTCCTCTTTGGCACCAAAAACAATTATTTCAGTTTTATCTTTATTTAGTTGCAGAAAATTGTGGCACATCCAATCATTGATTTGTTCAATGCACTTGTTTAGTGAATCGATTGGACCATAGTCATCTGTTGATAAAGCTATGTAGATTTGAGTGTTGTCCGCATAATTATGCAGGGTTGCCAACTTTGGTCAGCTGGCTGGAGTGAGATTTTCATGTCACAGGCTTTAACTTTTGCGCTTGCATGTTTTCACCACAAATCATTTAAAAAAAATATTATGTTGAATTATTTATGTGGCCTAAACATTGACAAACAACTGATCATTGACTGTCACTTGTCACTGACAGATGCATGGAAATTTGTCTGAAATGTGTGGACATTGCCTCCCTTCACATTCACTGCCATATTTTTATAAGTTATAAGTTTTCAAAACCCGTAATGCAACTGCCAACACTAAGACGCTGTTTAACCAAACAGTTAATCGGGGTTTGCGCTTTGTGATGACGTAGGTGACAGCGGTATGAAGCTCACTCTGTCCCATCTATATATCAAAGATTGAAATCTTCAACAAAAACAACCAAACTGGATAATATTTTAGAACTGGAAGATTTTATCGACGCAGCTTATTCCATGACACAACAGGAAAGTCGCTCAAAAAGATCAAGAGACCTGCTCTCGTCCAGTGAGACCGAGGAAATACATCCATCCAAAATATCCAACATGGAAGATTCACCGACAACATTCTCGAAGAACGACAGTGAAAGGCTGGCGAAAATGGAAAAACAGCTGAAAAAGTTGGATATGATTCCTGGATTAATTTCCGAAATAGAGGCCCTGAAAACATCGGTGGAATTCAACAACAACCTCATAGTGGAGTTAAAGGGCGAAAATACATCACTTCGGAAGGAAATAGAGACACTAAACAATACTACAACAACACTACAGATGGAAAACAAACAAATGAGCGCGGCGATATTGGATTTGAAGTGCAGAAGTATGAGACATAACATCGTAGTGATGGGTGTGGAAGAGGAAGAGGGAGAGGACTTCGTAAAAACAGAAAACAAGGTTAAAACTTTCCTAAAAGTAAATCTAAAAATGTCTGACGAGCAGGTCGGAAAAGTGGATTTTCAGATTGCCCACCGGTTCGGGAGGAGGGGACAGAACAGGCTGAGACCCATTGTAGCTAGGCTTACACATTACAAAATGAAGTCGGCTATACTGGAGAGGGGTCGGGAACTGAAAGGAACACCTTTTTCAATCAACGAACAATTCCCGGGAGAGATTATGGAAAGGAGACGTGTCCTTTACCCAATCCTGAAAGAACATCGGGCACAGGGCCGGAAAGTGAGGCTGGTTACGGACAAACTATACATAAACAATGAGCTCTTCAGAGATTCCAAGATTACTACGTGGTTGTGAGTACTGCAGATTGCCATGTAATGAATGAAAGGACAAACTCTCTCTCTCTCTCGCTCTCTCTCTCTCTCTCTCTCTCGCACGCGCGCGCACACACACACAAACGTGGCTATTTCTCCATCTGGATTGGCGTGAAATTGTGTGATGGGGTGTGTAATGGAGTGAGTGGCTATGTGTGGTTATATGATTTTTTTATGTATTTTTTTTTTGTTTTTGTTTTTCTTTTCTATTTTTGTGTGCTGTTTTTTATTTTTATTATTTTTTTTTATTATTATTGCTCAAGTAGGAGTTCTAGTATGGGACAGGAGGAGTGTCATGCACTTATTGACCAGAAATGGTGGAACGTAAAGATGGGATCCGGTTTTGGGGGGTTAATAGGCTTTTCACAGGAATAAGGGAGGGATATATAGGGGAAGGACAAAGGAGGACAGGTAGTTACTGGTCACACCTGATGAACAGCTATGGATAGTAGCTTGATCTGTATGGTGCATTTTGATTTTATAACCATAAGCGTGAAGATCTCTGATATTCATCACATATATATAATAACCAAAATCGATGCTTTATTATGGTGACTGGGGAAATTGGTATAGCAAGTTATAACTGTAATGGTTTAGCTGATGGTAAAAAAAGAAGATCAATCTTTACATGGCTGAAAGAAAAAGACTACAACATTTACTGCTTACAAGAAACCCACCCCACCCCAATAGATGAAATTACATGGAGAAAAGAATGGGGCGGAGAAATATTCTATTGCCATGGACAAAAAAATTCTAAAGGAGTGCTGATTATGTTTAAGAAAGAATCTAATTATGATGTGCAAGACTACAAAATAGATCCACAAGGAAGGTGGATTATGATGAAGCTAAAACTGGACAATCAACAGATGTGTCTTATTAATCTATATGGTCCAAACAATGACGACCCTCTCTTTTTTATCAACATTTACGATAACCTAATGGCCGTACAGGATATAAAGGATCCAGTTATCTTGGTTGGAGATTACAATACAGTACTACAGACTTCAAAAGACCGCAAAGGAAATCACAATACAAATTATCACCCTCAAGTGCTCAAGGAAATAAAACATATTATAGATTCACTGGATTTGGTTGATATTTGGAGACTCAAAAACCCAGAATTAGTCAAATTCACCTGGAGGAGGCTCAATCAAGCTAGCCGACTGGACTACTTCCTTGTACCATTCTCCTTGGTGCCGAAAGTCAAAAAAGTGACAATAGATGGTAGGATGCTATCTGACCATCATCTAATTGGCCTTTACATCACTCTGACTGTTTTTCCACGTGGGAGAGGCTACTGGAAGCTAAATCAAAGCTTGCTAAATGACGAATCCTATATAAAAAAGACAAGTGATTTCATAATAGATTTCTTTAGGCATAACGAAGGAACAGCTGACCCACATATTGTATGGGATACATTTAAGTGTGCCTTTAGAGGACACTCAATACAACAATCCTCTATAAAACAAAAACAGTTTAGGGCAAAAGAGAAGCAACTTGTAGCTGAAATAGAGGAATTAACATCTAGGCTAGATCAAAGTGGAAACAGTGGTATAGAAACCCAAATTCTAATGGAGAAAAAACAAAGTGAATGGGAAGAATTGACAAAGGAACGCTCAAGTATCATGTACTATAAAAGCAAAGCAAACTGGATGAAAAATGGCGAAAAATGTACAAAGTTCTTCCTAAACTTGCAAAAAAATAATGCTTCGAAAAAGAATATACAGAAATTGATCACCGAGGATGGGACAGTTCATGTCTCACCTGAGGATATTCTGAAAGAGGAGGCAAAATATTTTAAACACGTTTGCACCTGAATCACCTCCAATGCCAGTTAAGGAAATTCTCAATAACAACTACTTTCTAGAAAATAATGTCAAATTAACAAATGAACAAAAAGAATTATGTGAGGGGCTTATTACAGAGGACGAACTTTATGATGCAATTACATCCTTTCCAAAAGGTAAAACTCCAGGCCTGGACGGGTTACCAGTGGAGGCTTATCAAATATTTTTCAATGTCCTAAAAGAGCCCTTGCTTGCGAGCTTCAATTACTCATATAAAAAGGGTGAATTATCAGCCACACAACAAGAAGGTCTAATCTCCTTATTATTGAAACAACAGTCAGGTGGCTCATATAAAGACCCGGTTCTCCTGAAAAACTGGAGGCCCCTTACTTTACAGTGTTGTGATGCAAAAATCCTGGCTAAATGTATAGCACTTAGAATAAAAAAAGTACTACCAGATATAATCCATCATGATCAGACTGGTTTCTTACCAGGCAGATACATTGGAGACAACATCCGCCAATTACTAGAAACAATAGAACATTATGACACCTCACAGAAACCAGGGTTAGTCTTTATTGCGGATTTTGAAAAAGCCTTTGACAAAGTTCGACTAGATTTCATATATGAATGTTTGGAGCACTATAATTTTGGAGATTCACTTATAAATCGGATAAAAGTGATGTATAGTAACCCACGATGCAAAATAATAAATAACGGGTACTTCTCTGAGAGTATAATACAGTCACGAGGTGTTAAACAAGGCTGCCCTCTATCTCCATACCTTTTTTTATTAGCCATTGAAATCCTTGCTACCAAAGTTAGAGTAAATGAAAACATCAAGGGACTGGAAGTAATGGGTCTGGAAACAAAAGTCTCTATGTATGCAGATGACTCTAATTTTCTTTTAAGTCCGGAAAAAAAATCTTTGCAAACCCTCATCGAGGTTTTAAATACTTTTGCAAAGCTCTCGGGACTAAAGGCCAATTATGATAAGTGTACTATATTACGTATTGGAACACTGAAGGATACAACCTTCACACTTCCTTGTAATCTACCAATAAAATGGGCAGATGGAGAAGTAGATATATTAGGAATTCATATCCCAAAGGAAAAAAAGGATCTGGCTAAGATAAATTTCAATAGAAAAATTGAAAAAAATTGATAAAGTGTTGCTACCATGGAGAGGACAACACCTGACCATTTATGGAAAAATCATAATGATTAATTCATTGGTAATCACTCACCTCACATTTATTTATGGCATTACCAACTCCAGAAGAATTGTTCTTCAAAACTTTTGAACAAAAAATATTTCAGTTTATATGGAATGGTAAACCAGATAAGATAAAACGCGCTTATCTATACAACGAATATGAGTATGGGGGGCTAAAATTACAAAATATCAAAGCACTGAATCTCTCATTAAAGGCCTCAATTATTCCAAAATTATACTTAAATCCCTGCTGGTTCTCCAGTAGGTTACTTAGGCAGGCCCACCCCTTGTTCACAAAAGGCCTTTTTGCATTCATGCAAATTACGGAATTTGACTTCAGATTAATTAACAATGGATCTCTATTTAAAGCCTCAGCATTCCTAAGTCAAGCATTACAAAGTTGGTTACAATTCCAATTCTATCCTCCAGAAAAAAACGAACACTACTTACAACAAATGCTATGGTTAAACTCCAATATACGCATAGATAGAAAACCAGCCTTTATAGAGGATTTATTTTTGAATGGAGTGATCTTCCTAAACGATATTGTAGCTCAGGAAGGTGGGATTATGACTTACACTCATCTTGTAAGGATGTATGGTGTGGTATGCACAGTTCAACAATATAATCAATTAATTTCCGCTTTACCTCAGAAATGGAAAAGGGAAATCACAAAAGGTGGAGAGAAAAAACAGGTATGTCAACCCCATATTAAAACTCATAAATGGTTAAAAAAGAGCAACATCAATAGACAAATATACTTATTTCACCTAAGAACTAAATCTTTAACAGCGGCGCCATACAAGATACAGGACAGCTGGGAGCAGATGATAGATATTCCTATCCCTTGGCACAGGGTTTATAAATTGATATACAAAACAACTGTTGACTCATCACTCCGTTGTATTCAACTAAAACTATTGTACAAAATTATTGCCACAAAGAAAATGCTTAGCATATGGGGCACAGAAGATTCAGCTCAATGTCGATTCTCATGTAAGGAGTCTATTGACCATCTTTATTAGTACTGCCCCCTGGTGGCAGTTTTCTGGACACAGATACAGAAATGGTTAGTAAATCATAAGATATGTATTGATCTTTCACTACAAATCGTGCTACTGGGAGATTTAAAGGTGCAGAATAATTCCATAAATAATATAATAATACTCCTTTATCATTAAATGCAGAGGCGTAGAAGAAATGTGTTTGGAGAGATTCAGAAACTATGTAAAACATTACAGCAGGATGGAAGAATGTATGACCCAAGTAAGTCTAGAACGATTAATTATTCATGAAAGGTGGGATAGTTTGAGAATTGGGGAAGGGTGGATGCGAGCTATGTTCCTAAATACATTTGACTGGGAGTTGGACTGGTGATTAAGAGGACCATTATGCTATGTATGTAGATAGTTGGATATGTGTGGTGATGTATTTATTTTATTTTATTTATTTATTTATTTATTTATTTATTTATTTATTTTATTTATTTATTTATTTATTTTTGCATTGCCATGCAATATGTGTATGTATATGTGCATATAGATATATATGTATACGTATATGGGATTATGTGTAATTGTGCATGTGCAGACATATATGGGTATCTATAGATCATGTTAAAATGTACCTCATCTCTAGATCATGTCAAAGGGGTTGGGGTTAGAAAAAAAAAACGAAAAAAAACCAACAAAAAACAGTTAATTTCAATTAAAACAATGAAGACGTCCCAAAATTCAAGTCAACCAAAGCAGCACACTGTCATCTACTTCGTCAGGTAATAAGATAAGATAAGGTAGCACTTTATTAATCCCCTTGGGGAAATTCAGGATCATAAGAATAATCTGTTATACTGACCCAGAAAACACTAAGAACAGCTATCAATACTGCATTGAGCCTTTGTATTATGTGGATCTTTGGTTGATAGTATAAAATGTGTATACTGTAGATAATTTTCTGAATTAGAGAATAATGTAGATAATGAAAAGATATCACATTGGGCCCCCACTATCCCAGGCCTTAATCCCACACAGTGTAACCACACTATCAACCCATTTAAAACTCTACCTTTGCAGACTTGCAGCTCTCTTGCAGTCTAATACTTTTAAATCATACTGGTAGTGATCTATAATACTGTGCAGAAATGCAAGCACCATCCTGCATACAGTGGATGTCACTGTATAATGCAAAAGAGTTTGTTCAGGCATACAATTCAAGAAACTTAAGATAACCTACATTACTAATGCTTACTATCAAACAAAAGGGTATTGTGTGATTTCAAGAGATGACAGGCACATTTTTATATTGCTTGATTATTATCTATTCAGATTTGTTACCAGAATATGGTTTTTTTTCACAATTAACCTAGAGAAGAGCTGGATAAGAGAGTTGCTAATTTATGATCTGGGCAAGTATCACTTATTAAAAGTTACCTGAGTTATGTTTGATATTTGAAATAGACAGAGAGAGGGAAGCTTTTTGTGCCCAACAGGATTTCTGTTGTGTGATAGTAGTAGAATAGCTGCCATCCAACGCAAAGCGGCTCACCTGCTCCTTCAGTCAGACCGGTTCACTGGGTGTCATGGGGTGACAGGCTGCTGAATCTGAATCTGCTGGGCCTGATACTGGGGGACATCTGTTTTAGTGTGAGCAGCTTGCCAAAAGTTAGCTTGTGTTGACAAAAGTTCAACTAAAAGTGCTAAATGTGAACACTCAGAGAATATGGGAGGATATGATGTAGGCTATCAACCCTATGTTTCAATAGTATGGAATTGGCTAACAGTTTAATTTGCAGTTGATATACAGACCTTGCTTTGTGAAGTATAAGATACTGTAGCCTTGTTTTTTCTCTCTCCAAAAAAAAAAAAAAAAAAGACAAATAAGCAGCAATGCCGCACATAAATTGTCAGCAAAGGAAAGTCGGTGACTACGCTGCTGGAAACAGAGGAGAAATACTTTTTTTTTGGTAACAAAAAAATAGACTAATTGAAAGAATCTAGATAAATCCCATTTGTCTACAGTCGGTGGCGGTAATGCGCCGCATTTGGCTCCAATCTGCCAAAAAAATACAAAAGAAGAAAGTGACCAGCCAAATCAGTAGCTAATCTAGCGGAAGCTAGTTACCAGCGCCAGCTTATCATTGGCCAGATCAGTAGCTGACTTCGGCAAGGATATAGCCTCCGCCGGCTTCTCAGTAGTCTTAATTTTGACCCTTTCCCTGCGTCATACAAAATCTCCAAATACTATCAACTGTAGCGCTGTTCACCTGTGCTGTGGAAGCGGCAGGACTAAACCATTTTCAGTGAACAGGCGAGGGGGAGGCTACCGTCTGCATGGTTAGGCTGCTTTTTGAAAGAAAAATGGCTGGACGAGGGAGAGGAATAGTTGGACGAGGGAGAGGAATGGTTGGACGAGGACGAGGGAGAGGAATGGTTGGACGAGGACGAGGGAGAGGAATGGTTGGACGAGGACAAGGGAGAGGAATGGTTGGACAAGGACGAGGGAGAGGAATGGTTGGACGAGGACGAGGGAGAGGAATGGTTGGACGAGGGAGAGGAATGGTTGGACGAGGACGAGAGAGAGGAATGGTTGGACGAGGACGAGGGAGAGGAATGGTTGGACGAGGACGAGGGAGAGGAATGGTTGGACAAGGACGAGGGAGAGGAGTAAGAATACGTGGTGGCGCTCAAAGAAGGGCAAGAGCTATGGTCACGGATGAAATAAGAGCCACCATCATAGACCATGTCATAAACCATGGTCTATCACTGAGAGAGGCTGGTGAAAGAGTTCAGCCAAATCTCAGACGGGAAACAGTGGCATCCATTGTCCGGATTTTTTGACAAACCAACAGGTAGGATATGCACTGTACAAGGGCTTCTTCTACTATAAATACTGTTACCATGTATTACAGTAACTGTAGGCCTCCAGTCCCACTGCTAATATGTTACTGTATTTTTGTTCCTCTAAGGATGCAACGTCTACCTCCCTCAGGGGGAAGAGGAAAGCTTCTCAGTGAAGAACAAGAGCATGCCATTGTGAACATGGTCGTTGCTGACAATGGCATCAAACTCAAAGAAATTCAGGCCAGAATCATAGAGGACAACCTTGTCTTTGACAATATTGAAAGGATCAGCCTAACAACAATTGCTCGGACTCTGGCTAAACACAGAGTTCGAATGAAACAATTGTACACAGTTCCATTTGAAAGGAACAGTGAGCGCATCAAGGAACTCCAGCACCAATATGTCCAGGTAAGGTTATCCAATACAGCGATTACTGTACTATAGTGAGTTTTACAGTAAACTACTATAAATTTGGGGTACAGTAGGACATACAGTAGGTATACAGTAAAGCATTTACACACACTGTGTTTGATTTCTTTCAGATAGTTGAGATGAGATGATTTACGTCGACGAGGCTGGGTTCAATCTGGCGAAAAGGCGTCGGCGGGGACGGAACATAATTGGAAAAAGGGCCACAGTTGACGTGCCGGGCCAGAGAGGAGCAAATATCGCGATGTGCGCAGCAATCTCCAGCATTGGATTGGTCCTGCACAAATGTGAAAGTGGCCCCTACAACACAGAGCACCTTCTCTTGTTTTTAGAAGACCGGCACAGAAGACTGGTGCCGGAGGCAGAAAGGGGACAGGTGGGAGACAACTTGGCAACATTTGTGATTGCATGGGACAATGTGACATTCCACCATTTCCGTGCAATCACAAACTGGTTTGCCGCCCATCCAAGGATGGTGTCCCTTTTCCTTCCCCCCTACTCCCCTTTCGTTAACCCGATTGAAGAGTTTTTTCAGCCTGGAGATGAAAGTGTTTGATCATCGCCCACACGACCAAATGTCCCTCCTCGATGCAATGGATGCTGGATGCCGAGACATCACAGCTGAACACTGCCAGGGGTGGATAAGGCACGCCAAAAGATACTTCCCAAGGTGCATAGCCAGAGAAAATATAAGGAGTGATGTGGACGAGAACATGTGGCCAAATGCAGAAGACCGGGTAGATTAGAAAAGGACTGTGTATTTTTCTTTTTTTTTCTTCTGTGCCTTTTTCTGTTTGTATATTTTATTTTTACACAACTGTAACCAGCAGCTATATTGCAGACTTTTGTTGATCTCTTGCAGTAATTTCCTATTGCAAATAAAGCCTTTACTGCAGCAATTCTGTCACTTATTCCTTTTTCATATACTGTACATTCTATAAAGTAAAGATGAGTCATTCACTTTTGATATAGAATGTTTGCAAAAAAGAAGAACACTACTACTACACTCAAAAGAAAAATGTAGAGTGACTTCAAAAGAAACTGCAGTGCGAAAAACAATTGACTATCAATATACTGTCTATTGTATAAGGGTAGAACTGACACATGTAAAGTAATGCATTTTCTGTAATACCATCTGCTGTTAGTATTTTGTATGTCATTGTGCTGTGATTGACTAAATGTTCCTGTTGGAAGAAAACATGTGCTAGTGTTTTGAAAGAATTATTTGATTTTGAGACATGTTTGCAGTGTTTTGGTAGAGTTAGTGTATTTTGACAAAGTATTCTTGCATTTTGAAAATTAGTGTTGGTGTTTAGTTTACAATATGTGATTTTGAGCATAAAATTAACTGTTTTGCCAACTGTGTGTTGTAGGTGAGTTGGTGTGTGAAGAGTTTAGAAAAAGTATTATAAGTATTGAAAAGCGCTTGCTAGCGATCGTAAAAAACTGTAGAAGAGCCTACTCACTTTGTTCAGACTGAGTCTTGCTATATTTGAAGTGTTATGCTTGCTATATTTTAAACTGGTGTGAGATTTGTTTGGGGAGCGTGAGAGCGTGAGATGGGACCTGAAAGCGTGAGTCTCACGCCAAATGCATGAGAGTTGGCAACCCTGATTATGATAGGAGATACTGTTATTTTGCATAATTTGAACTAGTGGGAGCATATAAAGATTGAACAGAAGAGGCCCAAGAATCAACCCCTGGGGAACTTCACACGTCATTTTTGTTCCCTCAGATATGCAGTTACCAATAGACACAAAGTAGTCTCTGTCTTGTAAGTAAGATTTAAGCCAGTTTAGGACTGTACCAGACAAGCCTACCCATTTTTCCAGTCTGCCTACCATGTTATGGTCTACTGCAGAGGTTTTCAATTGTTTTTCAGCCAAGGACCCCTTACAAGATAGAGAATATACCGGGGACCCCCTCATTCTGATTTGTGATTTTGGACTATATAAATAAAAATTGACTTGACTTGACATGTATGTCCCTTGGAATAATCTGACGTAGCCTATTTTTTACACTTCTATAGTCTTAGTTATGTGAAAGAACAACACAAGAGAAATGTATTAGAAAGATATTAGATATGTATTAAAAATATTTGCACCATCTCAACACAGAATACCCATAAAGCAATCAATCAATTAGCTGCAAGTAACACTGTACCTAAACAAAATATCAAAGGGAAATCAAGAGAAAAGTGCTAATTTGAAGTGCATTTCAGAACATACACACACACACACACACACACACACACACACACACACATCAAGATAAAAGTGTTTCACTTAGTTCATACGTAATGATTGATAAAAGTCTAATTATAAAATAAATGCAGGCTATAACAAACTGAACACATGCCTGCATTGCAACATATGTATCAAGTATACTGAACAAAAATATAAATGCAACACTTTTGTTTTTGCTCCCATTTTTCATGAGTTGAAATAAAAGATCTAAGACTTTTTCTATGCACACAAAAGGCTTATTTCTCTCAAATTTTGTTCACAAATTTGTTTAAATCCGTGTTAGTGAGCACTTCTCCTTTGCCAAGATAATCTATCCACCTGACAGGTGTGGCATATCAAGATGCTGATTAAACAGCATGATTATTGCACAGGTGTGCCTTGGGCTGGTCACAATAAAAGGCCACTCTAAAATGTGCAGTTTTATCACACAACACAACGCCACAGATGTCGCAAGTTTTGAGGGAGCGTGCAGTTGGCATGCTGACTGCAGGAATGTCCACCAGAGCTGTTGCCCGTTAACTGAATGTTCATTTCACTACCATAAGCCGTCTTCAATGTCGTTTCCGAGAATTTGGCAGTACATCCAACCGGCCTCACAACCGCAGACCGTGTAACCACGCCAGCCCAGGACCTCCACATCCGGCTTCTTCACCTGCGAGATCGTCTGAGACCAGCCGCCCGGACAGCTGATGCAACAGTTGGTTTGCAAAACCAAAGAATTTCTGCACAAACTGTCAGAAACTCTCAGGGAAGCTCATCTGCGTGCTCGTCGTCCTCACCAGGGTTTTGACCTGACTGCAGTTTGTCGTCGTAACCGACTTGAGTGGGCAAATGCTCACCTTCGATGGTGTCTGGCACTTTAGAGAAGTGTTCTCTTCACAGATGAATCCCGGTTTTCACTGTACCGGGCAGATGGCAGACAGCAGATGAGCGGTTTGCTGATGTCAACGTTGTGAACAGAGTGCCCCATGGTGGCGGTGGGGTTATGGTATGGGCAGGCATAGGCTACGGACAACGAACGCAGGTGCATTTTATTGATGGCAATTTGAATGCACAGAGATACCGTGACGAGATTCTGAGGCCCATTGTCGTTCCATTCATCCACCGCCATCACCTCATGTCGCAGCATGATGATGCACGGCCCCATGTTGCAAGGATCTGTACACAATTCCTGGAAGCTGTAAACATCCCAGTTCTTGCACGGCCTGCATACTCACCAGACATGTCACCCATTGAGCATGTTTGGGACGCTCTGGATCGGCGTGTACGACAGCGTGTTCCACTTCCTGCCGATATCCATTAACTTCTCACAGCCATTGAAGAGGAGTGGACCGACACTCCACAGGCCACAATCAACAACCTGATCAACTCTATGCGAAGGAGATGTGTCGCACTGCATAAGGTCAAATGGTGGTCACACCAGATACTGACTGGTTTTCAAAAATGCATATCTGTAGCCCTAGTCATGTGAGATCCATAGTTCAGTGCCTAATACATGTCTTTTTTCAAGATAAAACTGCACATTTTAGAGTGGCCTTTTATTGTGACCAGCCCAAGGCACACCTGTGCAATAATCATGCTGTTTAATCAGCATCTTGATATGCCACACCTGTCAGGTGGATGGATTATCTTGGCAAAGGAGAAGTGCTCACTAACACGGATTTAAACAAATTTGTGAACAAAATTTGAGAGAAATAAGCCTTTTGTGTGCATAGAAAAAGTCTTAGATCTTTTATTTCAACTCATGAAAAATGGGAGCAAAACAAAAGTGTTGCGTTTATATTTTTGTTCAGTGTAGATTGCAAAACATCTGCAACATTGCTACAATCCCAAACCACTACTTTGTGTTGTAACACTCACCATCCGTTGTTGCTGGCGGTAGTCCTCGCCCTTCCTCTCAAAAAAAGACTGGTCTTAATCTGGATGCTTGGTCTCGAGGTGCCTCTTCAATTTGGCAGGCTTCATCGCCTCATTGGCAAGACACTGCAGGCATATAAGACTTTTCGGCCTCCCTTCCACTTCAATAAATCCATATTGGAGATATTCCTCATCGTATTTCCTTACTTTTGTTTTTTGTTTTTCATTTGCTTCATTTGTAGCCGTAACCGGTCGTTTTAAAAATCTGTCCATCTTCGTAGCACGCTAGCTGCTGGAGGCGCTCTCTGACTGACGTACGAGTTATTGTTGTTTCCACGGTAATGGGTGACGTGCTTGACTTTTAAATTTATAGATAGAACGTAATCTATGAACTATTTTAGATTTAAAAAATAAAATATTATTCGTTGAACTATGAAGCCTTTTGTAAAAAAAATAAAAATTAAAAAAAAACTTTTTTTATATCATGATAATTTAAATGAATGAATCTGAAAACTTTTCACGGACCCCCTGGCAGAGTGCCACAGACCCCTGGGGGTCCCTGGACCCCACTTTGAGAACCACTGGTCTACTGTATCAAAAGGAGCACTAAGGTCTAATAAAACTAGAACTGAGATTTTTCCGCAGTCAGTACTAAAACGAAGTCTCAGTGCTGTGGTGGGATTGAAATCCCGACTGGAAAATATCGACAGTGCTGAAGCACTGAGCCAGGTTTTTGTCTGAGGGGCTGGAAGGTAACAGTGTTTCAGCAGTTTCAGTCTAATGATGGGTGCTAATAACTAATCATATGAGCCTCTTGGAAAACAAATGTCACTGTTGACAATGGCCCAGATTATTTGATTGATGTGGCTTCTTTTTTCTCTTCAATATTCAGTTCTCTGTCAGTAGACTTTAGATCATAAACTCTCTGATGGAACCTATAGTACATATCATGCGATTTAAGCTCGAAATCTTGCTTCAAATCACTAATATGTTTGAGTCTTTGAAATTGGCCGAATGGTACATTTTCAATCAACCAAGTATGGACGTCACCATTAGGATCTTTATTGATTTCCAAATTGAGGAAGGATGATGAATATTCTAAGTTGAGTTACAAATTGGAGTTTGTACCATTGACATATGTATGCAAATTAAGTTTTTCAGTGCCAGACCAAATCAAAATTACATCGTCGATACACTGTATCCACCCATGAAATCCTGTCCATGAAGGGGTTGACAGTGGAGGTATTTGAAGGTATGTACAGAGTATTTGAAGAACACCAGCAGTATGTAAGGTTTTGCAATATCAAAATTTAACAAAATGGACTTACTTCTTTCTTTCTTTCTTTCTTTAATGTTTCCATCACCCAGGTCCCAGAGCAACCTCTGAAACTCTGTCAGTATCGACTATCTCTATTGTCTCCATAATGGTTTCAGAATTAGGATCATAACCCTCAAAGAGATATAAGACACCACCAACGGTCTTCATCCCCTCCACAGTACAACAGAGTCATAATACCCTTGCGGACCTTCTTCACTGTGTTTGTAGATACTTCAGTGATGTAGAGGCTATTGCATCACCATCATAGCACATAATCCCAGTAAAGAATGACCTATATACTAGTCTGGATAGCAGGCAACAGTCATGTTATGTTTCCACAGACTGCAGGTCCAGACAACATCTATCAAACCCTCAGCCCAGCCACTAAGGATCAGGACCAAGTCTACAGCACTGTCACACCCTCGGAGAGAGTATACCATGTATGTGTTTATCATTTAGCTGTACAGAATTACTGTACTATCCATTTCCAAGCTGTGTTCTCTCTCTATTCTCCTACTTAGGTTAATATTCTTGATTTTCTCAGGATGCAGTTCCAGAGTCCATCTGTCAAAGCCTGAACCAAGCCACCATGGAGGAGACCTACAGCACTGTCACACCCAGCAAGAGGCTTTAACCTGACATGAGACACAACATTTAGAATATTTATTTATGTCCACATAAATACAAGGTACAAAGGACATAAACACTATTAATGCAATTAGATATTGGGTCAGTCAGTTACAAAAGTGCCTGATTGGCAGCCGCATTGTTACGTACACACAAGATGATAACAGTGGCAGGTCGAGGGATAACAGACAGAATCTACTTCAAGGATATAAAAAACAACGCCTTCTCCATATTGAGCGGCTACCAATGACAGCAGATACTGAACAATACCTCGCTAACTGCTTGGCCCTTCTTTTAGGGAGACCAGCCATCTGAAGGCCCCTCACAACTAGCTTGTGCACATGACCCAGGCTGCCAAATATGAAAACTAAAAGTTTACACTTGTAGCCTAGCTGTGAAATGGTCTGCTCCAGCTGTTGATATTTCAGCATCTTAGTTAGAAATGCTTCCTCTAGGCTGTAGTCAAAAGTACAGCCGACCTCTAGAACGAACACCTCTCTAAGATTTTCATTGATAACAACAACATCGGGAGTGTTAGCTGTAATATTAGAGAACACTTCTGAATCCTCACTACACAGACTGAACACGCTCGGCTTCACAGCAGAATGCTTATACAGCATTATAGAAGACCTGAAGATAGATGTGATATCTTTTGATATCAGATCCACTATTCTGTCATGCCTACATATGTAAAGCCCCCTGTATACATGGCAACCATTTAAGATGTGGGACATGGTTTCAACTATCTGGTCGTGACCATGGTGTTTACAGTGAGGAGCATGACTGTCAGGAAGCCAGATGGAAAGATTAAGCTTAGTTGGTAAAACCTGTAATCTTGCTTTTATAGTGAAGATGACAATGCTCTCATCTATAGCTACACTTTTGAACACTGTGTGGGAGACAGAGTGATCTGCAGCAGGGAGACATGCTAGCTTCCCTTGAAGTTTCAACTCAGTCCAGTGTTGCCGTTGTCTCTGTTGTTGCGCCCTCAAGAGGTGACCTCGGGCATTTGTTAGTGGAAGTTGATGTTCTGTTCCACCGACATTCACAGTCGCTCAACACACACACACACACACAGACACACACACACACACACACACACACACACACACACACACACACACACACACACGTATGTGAACAGATATAAGCACATAAGATATGACCATATGGATGCATCCACATGAACTTTCAGTATGCATACTTGTTTTACAATGGGTGTGTGGGAATGAGGGTGTGTGATGTGATGTTATTTAAAAAGGAATTCAATCAAAATTAATTATTTGCTTGTGAGAAATTATACTTTTTGTTTATTCCATAAAACTTCTATGCTGTTTTTTAAGGCCACAGTCCAAAAGTTGCTTGTATGATACGATACGATAGAACTCTGTAAGTGAAAAGCTGTTGAGTTTTCATTGCTACTGTTCTATATTTTCTAGAATGAATATCATGGGTTCCCTGTATAAATATCATATTGAACCTCCAAAATGTCAACTTATAAGCTGCTCATAAAAGCTTGTTTTCTTTTTTCATGTTTTCTCATTGATCTTCCTGCATTTTGAAATTTTACAGTATAATTTTTAGTGATGTGGTTCAGTCCCACAGGGTCATGAAACATTTTCTACACATCAGCCATCAGTTGCAGTACAAAACAAATTGCTAAACTCAGATCAAGTTCCTGTTGGTCTCACTTGCATGTGGCCAACCACAGTTCATGTTGAGCTCCTGTGGTTTTGAATACACAGCAACAAGTTCATCCACTTCAGATCACTGCCTTACATTTTAATGTTATACTTTCATTTCTCCAGTCATGTGCACTTAAAAGCAGATTTGGGGAGAAATAGATTACATATAATGGGATTATACTGACCTGATTATTTTATCCTACAAAGTAATAGTAATTGTAATATTGTAATCCTTTACACTTACTGACAAAAACATGTAATCAGTTTAATTACATTACATTGATTTTATCGATTTTATACATACTAGTATAATTTTACACATGTTGGAATAATGGTTGATGGTTGAAGTTAGTTTGTAAATTGAATACATTGTTTTTACAGATTATGAAGGCTAAGTAACCTGAAAGCAACCAAAACAGTTTGGGTTCTCCAGTGGATTATATTATTGATTATATTACTGATTACAATTTGAAGCATCTAATCAATAAAACACATTTTGAAAGTAAACTAACCAGCTGTTCTTATACAGTAAGTGTACGGTGTGATTTATTCCCAATTAATAATTCACTTGTGTAGTTTAGATCTGTTGTGATGCACTACTGTATGGAGTCAGAGTTATGATACTAAAAGCAAAGGGTGAGTAAAGAGGTCAGTAAAACTGACTGTGTGGGTGTGTGTGTGTGTGGGTGTGTGTGTGTGTGTGTGTGTGAGAGGGAGAGTTTAGAGGAAGAGGGTGGAGCTTTAATGGTAAAAAGGAAGAAGAGACTGTTGTCTGGTTATTGAATATTAGACGGTTAGAGATGAAAAATCTACAGACCTTCATTCAAAGTGAAAGAGACTCTGGTTGGACTGTACTGGACAATTCCTTAACACTCGATCCTTGATAGTCGTCATTATGAGAAACATCTACATTTACTGTTGTCTTCTTCCTGGTGAGTTACTTCTGTCTGTCTGTGCCTGAACCTAGTTTGTGCATAAACACTGTCATTGCCAAATAATGTGCTGTATGCATTTTATTCCAAAATGAGTCATCCACCATTTGAAAAGAATGACACCAATTCAAAATTAAAAGAAATTATAGTACCTTTTAAAGGATTTCAGATAACTTCAGTTGACCAAATGATCGTCTATATTGTAGAGATGTTGAATGATGAACTCCAGGTAATCATTTTAAACTGTTTCCTTGATTCCCTCTTGTAGCTCTGAGTATTGTGGAGATGAACCCTCTCAACATAGTGGGCCATGTTGGTGGAAATGTCTCATTCAAATGCTCAAACTGGGATGTTTGGACAAGCGAAAAAAATAAAGTAAAGTACCTTTGTAATGATCCATGTAAGAAAGATAAAGACATCATAATCAAAGCAGCACCTGGGAAAACTAAAAGAAAGGACAGAATACTCTTACTTAACAAAGGAGAAGGTTTATTTGTGACCTTCTTTAAACTCCAAAAGTCAGACTCTAAGAAATACATTTGTGGATTGGAGAGGACTGGCTATGATTCATATATAGAAGTGAATCTTAAAGTTACAGATGGTAAGTTTATGCTCTTCAATAACAAACTGATGTTGTGTTTCATTTTTCAAGTTAAGCTATACCAGTAACTCTTTTTTCATGCTACCAAATCACCTTTTCTTCATTGATCATTCACATTTTTTTGATTAGTAAATATAATATCTATTGTTTTCCACCCATGCTTCCAGGTCCCAAGACAACTCCTAAATCAGTCATCCTTGGATCTACTCTCCCACCTGCATTTCTGCACAGCTCCACCATGTCTCCATTTGATTCAGAAACTATTACTGATGTGTTTACATCGTACCTCAACCTTTCTACAAGCCCTGAACTATCAGCAACACAAGGAGCTGGTATGGCATGCGCTCATCTGAATTCTATATTTATTTTAATGTGTGGTGCATATACAGCAAACGAACGCCCCCCTAAAACTGGATACCCGTACAGAGCATAACTTAAACTTTTCCAATAGAATAGTGATATTGAAATTCCATTCACTTCACTGTATCCTCAAGTTTCAGGTCATTCAGAGAGTAATGGTATTCATTGACTTACTTCAAGGCCAAGTTTGAAATTATAACAATAGACATCTTCAGTGCAGAGAATGTGAAGAGGAAACTGTGGTCAGAAGTGTGATGAACTGACAACTACTTAGGAAACTCGCAGTGTACTGGTGATCCTTATCTGGTTTGGCTTGTTCACGACTTGCCTTCCTTTATTTCTTTCTTTCTTTGGTCAGGAGGTGTACCATATTTCGTTGTGGGTTTAATTGTCATGGTAACCTTATTATTGATGGCCGTGCTGATGCTTTACAGGAGGATTACCAGAAAACCATCAAGTAAGACACACACACTCACAGGGAAGCAAAATTAAATTCATATCATCAGTAAAGCATCAGTCGGTCAGATTAACACATGTTGTCCAATATGTTTTCCAGTGGTTGTGTCCAGTGCTGGGAGCCCACTTGAAGATGCTGGGGAGGTAAATGTTACCTTTATGATAGCAACATAGCAGTGTTTCTTAAATGATCTTCTGATGGATCTCTCATAGTAATAGCATGTTTTGATGTCTAAAGGCCAAATTATATCTCGTCGAATTGCTGCCATAGCTACGCCGTATAGGTGCCTACAGCGGTGCGAGCATTTATAGTTCTGCGTTGGTGATTCTGCAATCTCCTTTGTTAGCATGGAAGTAATAACAGAAGAAGTAGTAGTGTTTACACTCTCTGAAGCTCGTGTTCTGGGATATTTCTCACCACGAATTCAGTGACATCTGATAGTCTTTATAATTTAGAGATGAGGTGTCGTACAAATGAACATATTTGCGAACCTCCTCAGCTCTCTCTTTGATCTGGTCCATGTTGTTTTCACTATCAGCGGACATCAACCGGATACAGGTAGGAGGAAATATGAAGAGGGCCGATCACAGTTCTCACAGTTCCATTTTTCAAGAGTGGATTCCCAATGGGAATCTCCAGACACCTCTGCATTCTTCTTTACACAGATTCTAAAATGCAGCTCTGTTTATGGACTACAGGGGTTGGGGTGGCAAGGTGGCCTACTGCTTAAAGAGCTTGTCCTTCAACCAGAGGACCAGGGTTCAAGCCCCATGTCAGCAAGCAGCCACCCTGCTGAAGTGTCCTTGAGCAAGACACTGAATCCCTATCAGCTCCAGACCCTGTCCCCTGACCTCCTTAGGTTAAAACAATAGGCTACTTTTCTACCGTATCATCCCCCACGTTAAATCTGAATTGCCTAAGCCTACTGAGTGTAACCTTGCTTGAAATGCTTTTTTTCCCCCTCAGGTCGTGTGAGCATCAAGCACTTCTCTTTACAGCTCTAGCTTTCTTTTCTTACAGTACTTCTTTCTTTCTCACTGTAAAGGACACCTTTACAATGCTGAGCACACACAGTAGATCAAGGTTTTAGCACTTAGCATCCAGCGCTGAACGTTAAGAATATTTGAAGTCTTTGAAAAAGGATTCTGGTTATATGGCAACAGCAGAAGTCAACACTATTGCTTCCTTATGAGGCTGTTTTTGCTCTGCTTGCTCAGAGATGTGGACACAGTTCTTCCAGCTGGGCACACACTACGCAACTTTAAGCTGAGTTCCGACAAAATCAAACATGTTTGATATGAGTGTATATAGTGTGTAGTCCTAATTTGCGCTGTGTGTGATGTTCAACGACATGATTTATAATCTGAGCTGACAACAGTCAATGAGTTGAGTTCTTTTTGGCTCTCATCAGCACCACACAGGCCTATTATGAACCATGTTTCTGTTGGACTGTAGAACAGGAAGAAGCCTAAACTCACTGAAATGTGAACAAACAAATGCCTATTTGATGTGTCATCTAACTTGTACCACGATACAGTGGCATTTATTGTTTAGTACATTCAAGTGAAAAACAAAGTCCCTTTCTATGTTTGTTTTGGCGAGACAGTGCGGTATTGAGACTCCTCCCAGCAAGATCCAAGTGAAGAATCATTTAATGTGTTACTCCCCCCCCCTTGTGCCTTATCGTTTAGTGTGAAACCCACTATGTCAGACAGACAGGAAACTACAGGAAACAAGGTTGTTTAATGTGAGTGTACAGAGTATTTAGACAGTTGTGTAGATTGCGCTCAGCATTAGGCGTCTGACTAGTTCCTAAGGGAGTTCACCACTGTCTGAAAGACCATACTGCTGCCAGTAAAGTAACTCTAGCTGTAATACATGTGTGTCAGGTGTCACCCCCCCTCAGCGCTTAAGCTCAGTTCACCTCTCAGTGGTTTCTACGTAGTCCTCATACCCTCAAACCTCTGCCTGGCTCAGACAATGAATACAAACAAGGAAGCACACCGACACATGAGGTCTCAGTGGGTAGCTATAGACCATATCTGTTCCCTCTGTTCTCTCTTTTCTCAGCTCAGTTCTGCTTCATTGCCCCACATTGGAAATATGTCTCCCTGCAGGAGTCAAAGAGTACTAAAATACAGAGAGTACAAAATGTATCTAAAATTATCCACAAACACATTACAAACATTGAGCCTTAGACAGACAGCAAATACTGTATGTGAATAACTTCCCCATAAACTGTTTTAGTGTTCACATTCAAGTTCAACTTCTTAACAATAATTGAGTTTCAACATGTGGCTTCCTCATGGTGACTCCTGTAGTTGTTGGTACATGTAGTCTGGTAGTCTGGTCTGGATACAAAATAGTTTTGCTTAGCACAGTATTTCTTTCAACTTATTTCTTTCAACTTATTATTTTCTTTCTCTTTCCACTACTTCCTCCTATTTTCAAGGCTAATACTGAATATGAAGAAATCAGAGGTGAAGGCCAGCGAACCGAGAGGCCACCTGTGGCCGTCTCTACTGTCTACCCCTCTGTCACCTACACTGAAGTTGACCCGACCATCGATCTCTACGCTAATGTTTCCTTCCACCAAGACGCTGAATTCTACTCAGTGGTGCAGCTACACCAAGATTCAAAGGAAGATTCTGCAAATTCATCTTCCAACGCCAAGGTTCCAGTCAAGCCGATGGGGCAATGTGCAGAAAGCAGAGCCACAGATCCCCAAAGTGACTTGGTGTACTCTGTTGCTGAGTTCCCCAAAGGGCAGACTGATCTTGCTGGACATTCTGAACCAAATCGACTCCAAAGCAACCAAAATGACTCTTATTGCTAATAGACTGGATAAAAAGGGAACTTCAATGATATTCCTGCTGATTGTCTTGGGTGGGGGTGGGGGGGGCGTTTGCAGTTATAAGTAGTTTTGGTTCCGCACCAGTTTGTGAAATAGTTCAGGGATTTTCATATACTGTAAATCTCTTTCAGACCTGACAAGATCCCCACTGTGAATCAGCCTTAGCTAGAGGATCATTAGGATTTTAATTGAGTTAGGAATCAGCAGGATGGCCTCATAGTTGGACAGCCTGTCCTAAAACTAGAAGGTGCCAGGTTTGAGCCTCACAACAGTCATATGTCAAAGTGTCCTTGGGCAAGACCTCTACCTACTCACTCATTGTCAGCCACTTGGTATAAGAGCATCAGCTAAATTAAAAATAAAAATAGGTATCTATACTACCTACTTATTCAGGTCCAGGTACAACATCCTGATCACTCCATCTGGCTCTCATTGTCTGTTTTGGCTCTTGACTCTATTGCTGTCTGAATTTGGCATCGTTTTACTATAGAAACAGTACTGACACACAGACGAAAGAGCACACAAAGACTCACCCTCACTAAAGGCTCAGTGAACCGACAGTCTCAGCTTGTGACACTGCTGGTGATGTACAGTCAAAAGCTTGAAAGAAATACAAGAGATGGTTTATAAGATGAAATATCCTAGACATGGTGCAGTTGACCTTGGAGTACTTTGTTTTTCTTTCTGACGTTTTGGAAGAGACACACACACATTTACACACAAAAACAACATAAGCACAATCTGCCTTTTTATACCTCAATAGCAAACAATGTAGCATCCTTCGCTCTCACTTTGTATTTCTGTTTCATATATCTCTCTCTCCCACTCCCTCTCTTGTGTATGTACACACACACACAATTCCCTTTATAGGCAACCTATCTGTATTAAGAATCTATTTCCCCTGACATAAAATAATTGTAATAATCTTACTTGTAGCATCTAATGGGCAATGGCAGGGGCAAATTAGAGTCCCTCTTGTGTCATGCAGACACACACACACACACACACAGCTCAGCACACCTAAAGCGACACCTCATATTGGGTTATGCTTTTATTAGGGTCAACAGGATATTGATGCAGCCATCCAATAATACTTGTGGTGTATCTGCCCGCACTACCATGACGATACTGTCAGGTGCCTCTGTGATGGAGCTGCTTCTATTTCAGATCACTCTGAGGAAGACTGAAGCGTCCCCAAAGCCACATTACACAGCCCACAGCTGTTCCACTTTCACCACTCATACAGCCAAATGCAAATCTATTACTGCTCAGATCTACTGTGAGCCACTTTCGGCCCACTTCCCACCTCTGTTGCTCTTTTAATATCAATCCTTGGTTGTATTCTAATGTAAATGTAAAGTAATTTCTTTCCAGCCATGTTATAAACCTTCTAACCACTGCTACTTGAGCTGGCTCTCCCTGAGCATTTTTTTTTTTTTTTACCTTCCTTTTTTTGTGATTCTTTTCTCATTGTCGCAAAGGTTATTTTCAAAATGTGATCCATTACAGATTATCAATTGCCTGATTGAAGCTTTAATCAGTTGCATCATTGACTCCCTCTTGTATTCTACTATGATTGTAATATATTTGTGTATGAAAGGCTTGTTTAAATGATGTGTCACGGCCCAAAGTTTTTTTATATTTGACGAATAGCCTATATTGATACGAGCAATATATTTGTTGAACCTGAGTGCGTCGTCTATCCTTGATCCTAATTTTGTACCGCAATCCACTGTTTGTGCATTCTGCACACTAATGAGGACTACCACACTTAATATGAATGTGATTAAAGGGAATATCCCTCTTTGAAAGATTTTGTTATCACCTCAGAAAATGGCATCAGTTTTTGGAAACACAAGCAACTCTCTCCAAAAGTTAGAAAACAGGTAACTAGGATGAGACAATATATCGAAATGTAATATATCGCAATACAAAAATGTGTCAATATGTATCATGGGGCAGAAAAATGATTCGCGGTATGTAGTAATCACAAATGAGATGGCTTGACCATCACAATTTCACAAACTCTCCATCCAAATTATGAAAAAGAAATGGATGGATGGAAGGATGGATGGATGGATGGATGGACAACTAAATATACGAAAGAGTATTACAGCGAATCCTAAATTAATAAAATTGACACACAAGCAAACCAACAAGTGAACAGACACATGTTGAGGTGAAACGTAGAGAGTTTGAGTATTTCAAATTGCTCTCGCTCTTTCTATCAATCTACTCTCTTTCTCTTTCCCTGTCCTTCTTCACTGTCTTTCCCTCAAACACACTCTCTCTTGCTCTCTCTCTCTCTCTTTCCGAAATACACACACACACCTACACACACACCCACAGCCGGCAGAAGTCACCTTGTCAGCGGTAATGCCCTCCAGTAGCTGTTCTGAGAGAGGGAGAGGGAGCAGCTTCATGTTGTTGTTATTGTTGTTGGTGTGTACATTAGCGACCAGGGGAATAGTGTGGTGGCCTGGGGTATCTGCTCTGATGTCAATGACAGTCAATGACATTCTGCTGCTAAGTGCAAGGGACTGGCTGTCACACACACACACACACACGCACACACACAGAACAACTGGTTTTACATTGCTACTAGAATGTTTTCAGAAATTTTGATGGAGAAATCCCAAATAATTTAATTCATAATTTCATATATATAATTATTTCTTATGCGCTTATCAAAGCATATGGGAAAGTGATGTGAACATACCTCTGTGTTGTTAATGGTGTGTAAAAATATATGAATATCTATTTTATAAGAAAAAAAGGCTTGCTTTGCTTAACTAATTTTTTGTGGCAATACGTAATGCTAGCATGTTAGCCTAGCTTAACACGACAGTTTAGTAGATTGACACTGGAAATATGTGTAAGTGTTTAAAACAGGCTTATATTATTCATGTTTTGTTATATGAGATAATCTTCGCAAATCAACACTGCTTTTACGAATTTTAAAGCATATCAAGAGTAAAAAGCTAACACAGAAAAATGAATTACAGGAGTGGTCGCATTCCTCCAGTGTCATGAACACTCAAAGCTTAAGGTAACACATTAACTAGCAGGCTAATGCAATGCTAGCTAATTTAAGAACTTAATATTAAAAAAACAACAATTATAAATTGGTAAATCTACAATGGAATATCATTAAATTGAAAAGAGCGTGAGTACTAGAGCTGAGAAGCTTTAAGGCAGACTATTTGGCGTAATGATTTGATGATTTCGCCAAAAAAATCACTGTGGTTCAGCACAGTTAGCCATTTGCTAGCAACTGACTTTATTAGGACACATAAAAGCTTCAAAATGCGCAAATGGGAGGTTTAATGGTTTATTTTATCTCACAGAGCGAAATTAATTTTTATTTCAATGTACTTTGTGATATACAGTACATAGTGCATGTGATGCAGCTAGCATACAGGGAGAAGAGTCTAGGGGTCAAATTGAATTGCAGGGAGAGAAGGATGGAAAAACCAAGGGATGAATGGAGAGAACTGAGAGGTAGGTAACCTCCAAGCTCCACTACAGCCATCAGCCATGGAGGGAATGCTTCCTTTAAAATCAATGAAAGCCGCTCCACTGCTGCATTGCATTGGCATTATGTCACATCCGATGGAAGCGTCCAAGCTCAGAAATTGGCTCAATTCTCAATGGCTGATGCACGTGTCCTCATGTGGATTGAAATAATGAGAAATAAAGTTGATATTGAGCTATACATTTTTCAAAGTGACAAACAAAATCAAAAATAATACAATTACACTATACTAGTGTCTGGCTGCAGTTTGTGGCTGCATTGTACTATGTTTCAGCTCAGCTTTTCTTTACATTTGTGCAGATATTACACAAACACTTTTCCCCTCTGCTGCTCTTTCAGAATAAAAGCTGTCTGTGGCGCAGCTAGAAAGACACTGATGGCACACTGATGGCAACATAACATGGAACTTGAAGGTTAGGCACACAATATAAATACATTTGTTTCTTTTGGAGTGTTGGATAGATGGAGGGATGGATGGAAAGAGGGGAAGAGTGATGGAGAGAGAAAGGGATGAATGATGAAGTAGGGTGGAAAGAGAGGAGGATGCAGGAATATGGATGGGAGAGATAGAAACAAGGATGCAGTGGTGGATGGTAAGAGAAACAGCCCAGGATTAGAAGGGTGAAGGGGGTAATGGAGAATGGAGGAAATGATGGAGGGAGAGAGAAAGAGAGAGAGAGACATAGCTCCCAGGCATCTGGTCTGGCCTTCTGCCTTCTGGACATATGGCCTTGCCTCTCTACTGGTCTCAGGTCAGGACATACAAACACACACACACACACACACACACACTTTAGCTAAGCTAAACGTACCTACGGAGAAGTGTCGCTGGTTACCAGTCTCGCTTTGCCAGATTTTTCTCCCGCTGAAGGTCACATGTCCCACAATGACAAGTGAAGAGGCAGGTAGCAGGTTTACTAGTTTAACAAGTTTACGCGCTCGCTTATTCCGCCATTACAAGATTTTTTTGCAGGAATGGGAGGTGGAGAGCGGCGCTTTCAAACAGCGAGGGAGGAGACAAGCTAGTTTTATCGAATGGGCTGGGAGGAGCTTCGAGTCGGTCCGGATTTTGACAACATGCTTTAGAAAAGAGGTGAAAATGCAGCTGGCCTGCGTGTGTGGATATTGGTTTATATCATTATGTCTCAAGGAAATCTCCACATAGCACACATTAGTTTCAGGATTGGTTATAGGGTCTGAAATCGCTTGCAGGTTTAAGTGATGTGGATTATGCGACTACTTGATTGGTCTACATGCCACCACATGGCTCCACATATGTCGTTTCCTGGCTGGTGATACCAAATAGGTAAACATTCTTGTAGCCTTCCTTGTTTTTTTGTGTCTTGTATTTGTAGAATATCATAGTATTATCCTTCATATGTTTACAACCCAATGGATAAACCAGAAACGAACGCTAAAGTAGTTTGCTAGCTTATGAGGAGTTTCCCTTGAGGATTTACGTATGGCGTAGGCTCTCACCTTCTCTACTGAGGTCCTCAAAACTCAAACCATTTGCAATTTGAGGCCACCAAAGTGCAAAATTGCCTAGTGCAGCATTAAACGCTAATTTTTCCAATATTGTAATGAAAGGCCTCTGTGCTGTATGGAACAGTAACATTCTTGCTGCAACAGTAAGTAAACTTTTGATGTCATTACCAGCTAGCGTCAGCATGCTAGCTCGCCAGCAAGGTTAGCTTTTGCTAAAAACTGTTTACATTCTGGGTTATATAGTTTTGTAATTCTTCTTGCACATCAGCGACTTTGTGAGTTCATAACTTTGGGTGTTTAAATCTACCTTACAAGCTTTGTTGCATGTACACTGCTCTCTGGATTTCTTGTCTTGTTCTATATTGTAAACTGCCTAATAAAGCAGAGACACTTGAAAAAAATAAAGACAGGTCCCCAGTTGATATGCGGCCTAAGGGAGATCATCCTGTCGCTGATTGATGCATGAGCTCACCGGGAGGCTGTAGCTTTCCTCTAGTGGAGCACTGTGTAGAATTTAGATTCAGGTATTAAGATCCCTGGTAACTCAATTGGTTCACAGCTCCGCAGGGAAACTTGATTTGATAGGTCTAATTATTAGTGGTGGTACTCTAGGCATGCACGAAGAGTGTGTGTGTGTATGTGTTTTCATGCAGGTGATGTTTTAAGTGGATAAGGGTTTGCTTTACTGGAACATAATGTTCTCTAGTGCTATAGGCAGCACTCAAACAGAGATTCTGTGTTTCAGTGTGTGTGTGTGTGTGTGTGAGGGGGGTATCCATCTCATAGGCAGCTACATTATGACAGTGTTTCCATTTTTCCCTAAGGAGAAAGAGAGAGAGAGAGAGTGTGTGTGTGTGTGTGTGTGTAGGGGAGTGTTGTCTGTGTGTGTGCCTGTCAATCTCATAGGCAGACAGTGTTTCCATCGTTTCCTCGCTGTCCGTAGAAATATAGATAAGGTCCCACACTGCAAAAAATATCCATCTTAACACATCATTTAGTCTCATATTCAAGCTAAAAATCGTATTTCTCTCAAAACAGGTGAAAAATTCTGCCAATGGAGTTCCAAGGCAGTTTCACTTGTGTAAGGCATTTTTATGGAAACATATGTAAAGACCTTGAAACAAGGCGGAGTAAGGCAGACCACTCCACTAGTTGCATCAAAATGTCACTTGATTCAAGACAATTCAAGCTGATTTGCATTGGAGGCCAACAAAATTCACCCCACTGAGATTTTTTTCACTTGCTTTGAGTCTTAAAAGTAACGTTTTAAGACTCAATACCAGATTGCATGGCTCTTTTGCAGCGCATATGGTACCTTGTTTTTACTGTTACTGCTTTCACTGAGCCATAATACTGACATGTGTCTGCCATAATAATATTTCTCACCTATCCCAACCCATCTATTTAATACTGGGCAAGAAAGGCTGCTACTTACACATTTATCGCAAAGCAAGGGTCGATAGAATATTGTCATACTGTACTTCATTCCTTCTGAATAGGACTTTAGCCAATTAAAAACCTTTCCAACCCCTGTTTTCTAAAATCAAATTGACCAAATTATGAGCACACCTAGAGTTCTAAAGTGCCTTAAGCTAATTAGTTTCTACCCCCTACCCACGCCTCTAAAGTCAAAGCTAACAATTACAATCCGGCCACCCTCAGTTGCACTTCCGATGTTAGCCAATTACAGCTGCTTCCAAAGTCATATCATCCAATTACCTTCCCTTACCGCCCTGGATTCTGCAAACCCATTAGCCAATTATATAGCTCACACAATGAGTTCCTCAGACACACACCCACAGCTCCCTGAATGTGTGCTTTGACATTGTTAAAACGCATCACCTCTCTCACTCTTTTTCTCTGACACTCCCTCCCTCTTATTAGCAGCTATCAAAGCCCCAGCGTGTTTCCCTCCAACTCCAGCTGAGGCCGAGCCCGTCCCAGCGCCACTTTTCTCTCATGATAATCCGGCACTTTAAACTCACCTTCACTGGAGCAAGATAATGATAACGCAGAGACGGCTGCTCGGGGCGCTGTATAAGCTTTCAGGTGTCTGGAGCAGTAATGGAGAGAGTTGCAGAGTTTGGAGTGTCTTGTCTCAGTGTTGGACTCATTGAGCGGGTATAGAGTGAACAGCACTGACATGAGCACGATGTCTTAAAAAAATCAAATAACGTGCTTCCTGCCTGAAAAGTGAGAGAAATACGTGGAGAAGATTACCTGGAGGAGACATGAATAGAAACAGGAAGTAGTTTGACATTGAAATTGCACGGTAGAAAGGAAGGTGTGGAAGTCAGGGTGGTGGATCAGCGGAGATATTTACCTTCAAGGCCTACAACCCGGATTCAATTCCCAACTCAAGCCAAGAAGAACCATGACCAAAACCTTACCTTAACCATGACCAAAACCTTACCCTATGACCAAAACCTTACCCTAACCTTCACCAAATTGCTTTAGTAGCCTAACCTTGACCTTAACCCTAACCAAAGTTGCCTTACTTGCCTAAACTCAACTGTTAGCTAACCTTTTCACATGACCTATTTGTGTTATTGTCACATAATCCAATTCATGGACATGGAACATAATCTTCATTATCTTCACATTCGTGTCCACATTTAAGCTACATTTCAGAATTTGTGCTCATTTCATAAAATTTTGTTGGTCTGTGTTGAGAATGAATGGACAGGAGAAGGTTTTACATGTCTATGATTTATACATTGGGCTGGTTTGGTTGATATACAGCAAATGTTACAAGGTGCGATCATCATTTTCATGACTGTTTTTACACCGGTTCAGAAAGAAGTTCAAGCAAATTTCAAAGTTGGTCCGCAAGCAGAAATATGCTACATCAAAAGTTTAGTCTGTGCAAACCAATGTTTCGACCCGAACTGGTCTTCATCAGGTGTGTTGACTACTACCCACAATGCCATACCCCATACAATGCAGTCCCACATTATAATGGCGCCATCTGTGTAGTGTATTGAGTACTATTTGAATGGCATTGTGGGTAGTAATCAACACACCTGATGAAGACCAATTCAGGTTGAAATGGTTGAAATGGTTTGTTTGCACAGACTAAACTTTTGGTGGAGCATATTTCTTTATCCAGATTTTTATCCAGCACCAGTTTGAAACTTGGATGTGCATATCAAAACATTTCTTCAAAAATAAGTTCAGTCAGGATGTGAAGGAGGATATTTCATTTCAACTTACATGTACATGGATGGTGCTATATGTTATTCCCATCAGCAGTTGGATCAAGAGTGTATGAAGGCTGTCGAAATACAAAGACAGGCGATCATAGAGGAAAGGGAGTTCACCACAGCAGGTTCACTCATGAAAAGATAAGTAATAGACTGTATGGCAATCAAGGTCAATCAAGTGCACAGCTGAGAGAGAGGCTGGAGTATTTCTGAATAATTATGTATGTATGAATGGCATTTTATGACTTTAGACCTATTGTTCACTCATGAGTGTGGAAAGAATGTGGAACAACAGTCAAAGCGGAGTGAGATTTCCATCAGGTCCAGAGATGAAGAGTTTACTGTATTAGAAGCTGATGTTTTGTAGCATGAGTGCAGATATTCTGAATAATTTACAAATGAATAGATGCTGTTTTATGACATCAGTGGAATTATTTATTTTCCCCACAGTCCTTTCGCTAAAGCATTGTGGGTATCAAGAGGTAAATTCGGGTCAGTCAGTCAAGGGTGAGACACTCCACTCCTCTATACCTCTGTGCTATAAAACTTCATCCCGGTTTACAGCACAATTCAACAGGTCATGTCAAGGAAAATTTCTTATGAATCCTCACACCTTTGCTGCAAACTTTCGAGTGGAGGTTCAACCCAGAAGCAAGAGGAAGGGAGGAACATTTTAAGTGGATTTCAGTGGTAATCAAATCTTTAAATTATGTGCGCTCATTGCTGTGGTGTTTCTGCACTGCTCTTCACAGAGATCACCTGTCAATCAAACAGTGTGTCCAGTACTGTGACGTCTTTTTCCTTGGATTTTCTGTTGATGCAGTTTGAGTTTCTGTAGGTGGCGCTCTTTTCTCTGTCTATTCAGCCATGGTGGCTATCACTGCTCATGCTGAGTACCCAATTCTTCTTCTGCGACATTTACCTTCAAGGCCGACAACCCGGGTTCAATTCCCAACTCATGCCAAGAAGAACCATGACCAAAACTTTACCCTAACCATGGTCAAAACCTTACCTAACCATGACCAAAACTTTATCCTAACCATGCCCAAAACTTACCCTAACCATGGCCAAAACCTTATCTAACCATGACCAAAACTTTATCCTAACCATGCCCAAAACTTACCCTAACCATGGCCAAAACCTTATCTAACCATGACCAAAACTTTACCCTAACCATGCCCAAAACTTACCCTAACCATGGTCAAAACCTTACCTAACCATGGCCAAAACCTTACCTAACCATGACCAAAACTTTACCCTAACCATGCCCAAAACTTACCCTAACCATGGTCAAAACCTTACCTAACCATGGCCAAAACCTTACCTAACCATGACCAAAACTTTACCCTAACCATGCCCAAAACTTACCCTAACCATGACCAAAACCTTACCTAACCATGACCAAAACTTTATCCTAACTTTCACCAAATTGCTTTAGTAGCCTAACCCTAACCCTAACTTATTATGGTTAATTATGGCTTATGAATCCTCACACCTTAGCTGCAAACCTTCACCTGTGATGTCTTTTTCCTTGGATTTTCTGTTGATGAAGTTTAAGTTTCTGTAGGTGGCGCTTTTTCTTTGTCTATCGCTGCTCATGCTGACTACCCAGTTCTTCTGTTTATCCCAAACAAACCGGAAACCAGAAATCCATTATTGGTCCAATCAAGCAACATGTGGGCACTGGAGAGCTCATTTCCAGTTAACATAACTGCCCTGGCAAAAGTTAAAAGTTAAAAGTTGCTTGAATTCAAACAGGCATATCTCATGTCCCATTTCAGATACAGTCATGAAAATATGAAAATGTGAAAAAGTTGATAATGGAGCATGGAAGTAACTCTTAACTTTTGGTGAAAATCCGATATGTGGAACTGGCATATCTTGACAATTGCATAGCATTGGCGGAGGTATGTGCTCTATTAAACACCATACAAATAGTATACAAAAGTTATTATCATTATTGTATATATCAGCATTTCAGACCTGTTTTACAGATCACTAGTTCCCTCGTTTCCATTTCATTTTCCCAGCTCATGTTCGATTGTAACTGACATGATGAGTCACAGAAAAGCTGTTACTAGTGGATAGAAAGTGCTGACAGAAAAGTACTGGAATATCACAGTGAGGGTTTCTCTGAAGCTTGCATACAGACATAGCTGTGAAAAAATAAATGTAGTCAATGGGGATGCTAGAGAGTGAATACGGCAAATCGCTGAAGAACGTTTGGACGATGGTTGTGTTATACATTATATATCTCAATCATCTGAATGGGGATGGATTAGCCTCACTCAAGGTTGATGAGAGAAACTGTGAATGGCTGAGCTTGTCATTGCACTTTGGGTTGAAATGGTCGATCAGAGAAGGATATGAAAGCTATTGATTTTCAATAGCCTGTCTTAACTTTCAGTGACATGGAGTGTTGCTACTTAACTGCATGTGCTGCTTGTAATAGAGAATTACTACTGCACTACAACTCCGCCTCTGGCTGTAATAAGAGGCAAGGAATAATGTGGCAACAATATGAATGAGAGAGTGCTGTGCTACAATATGCCCATTCTGTTCCATTTTAATACATTTGAGAAAGAATACGCCTGGTGCTGCACGAATGTAGGGTTTATGCTAGATGGATGCATGATGGGGGTGTTTACGATGGCTGCCGCTGTATTGTATGAATTTTAAATGTTTTTACTATGCTTACTGCAAGGTAAAAGATTATTTCCAGGCCTTGATTGGACAATAGAGTTCTGTTCTATTTGGATCTATTTATTACACTGCATTACTAACTATTTTGTAAAACACTGAGGCAGTAATTTGCATGTGTTCTTTTCCAAGTTGCCTCAATATTCTTCTTGGGTAAAGTTAACATTTACACACACACACACAGACAGAGACACACACACACACACACACACACCTAGCATCACTTTTTTTAATGTGTCTCTGTGCAAAACCTATAAAATCCTCATTTGTTTCCTATGTGAGCATGCTTGGTAATTACATCAGTCCTGCCTGATGTAGCTCTTCTGAAAAAAACCTGCATAATCGCCAGTCAATAAAAACATCAATTAACAGCCTCCCAGATGGGGAGAAAAGAAAAAAAAAACACAAATAACAATATCTCTCTTGTGATGTGCCCTGGCTAGTAAAGAGTGTTGCTTCCTTTCTTTGTTGTTTTTTTCTAAGTCAACTAATTAGGACCATCGACCCCCAGGTTGAAACATCACGTTGGTGGGAAAATTGAATTATGTGTCCACTTTGCCGCCAAATTGCCTCCTTGATTTTTGTCACCACAGAGACCCCGCGCTGGGCCTGCCCCACGCCCCGCCCCAGGGGTGGCTGGGTAAATTGTGATCCCAGCCGTCACATCTCTTCCTTTCATCATTTCTCCCTGCAGGAGGTCATGGGGGAGAAGAAAGTAGGGATTGTCTGATAAGCAAAAAGCCCCTCAGGGTGCCTGCTTTTGGTGGGAGTTTACTCCCTTTGTCTTAGGTATCAAAGCCGCAGAACGAAAAAGGTAATATTAAAAACAGTTTGTCTTTATTCAATTACTCGTCCTTCCATGGGGTTTGTTTGTGGCCACGTTCAAGGGTTTTAATGCAGTTATGGTTGGTTCTCTGGCACTTGTAACTCAGTTACTACATATTGCGATTGAATACCGATTATTTGTGCATGCGTTTGGGTGGGTAATGACTTTAAGGTACATCCTGTGGCGTTTGAATCAATTTTGCTGGCTATGTTGTGATGCATTTTAAGTACATCCTCTAGTGACTGAATAGCCATTTGTGTTTTCATCTTTGGTTCATTAGCAGTCATCTCGCTTTTGGTCGATACTATCGACCAGAGGCACACAGAGAACATCCTCCTGCAATAGAGTCAAAGATGTTAAGCTTTATCTCTGCGCATCTTTTATCCTGTAAAACATCCTTTAAGTGTTAGAATTGTTAGAGTTCTTAACAAACAAGGTGGGGTGCATTTTTTTTTATATAGGCAGTTCTTTGTTTTCCATGTCAATTAAGTGTTATTCTTGTATGTTGTTGGACCAAACAATTGAAATATTGTATCCACACAATGTCACTAAGAAAATGTATGTATATCTCTGCTGAACAGAC
The DNA here is from genome assembly GCF_048128805.1 of Centroberyx gerrardi. Taxonomy (NCBI): domain Eukaryota; kingdom Metazoa; phylum Chordata; class Actinopteri; order Beryciformes; family Berycidae; genus Centroberyx; species Centroberyx gerrardi. The sequence continues at coordinate 3,050,764 of NC_135999.1, read as the reverse complement.
TCTAGTTTCACTAGAGAGGTCATGGTATAGGGTGTACTGTGGTGCTCAGTGTCTTGACTGAGCAAGATCTTATTCCCGTAGCCTAGTTAGGTATTTGCAAAATGAACAGCTCTCTCCCAAAGCCATGAACTAGAGAACCAAACTTTTCCACTTCTTTATCACTTCATCATGATGTGCACACTTGACCTGCGCTTTAGTAACAATAAATGGGTGAGTGGTTTTGTGTATTCAATGAGTATTGGTTTGAGCATTTATACGTTTGTTTTAACTTAAACACGCAAATGAGCTTCATTTTGTAGCATCAATGACAGTTCTGAAGAGAAAAGGGCTCATAATACCAGAGAATCCTGTTTCCAGATGTAAAGTAACTACTGCAGTTACAGTACTTAGGTAGGTTTAAGTGAGCAATGCTACTGTTTTGTTAAAAAGTAAGAACTTTTAAGTCACAATAATTTAAAGCTGCAATAAGCGATTTTCCGACCACTAGAGGGTGATAGAAACCACAACACATTTGTAAATAAAGCACAGCAAAACCGCTGTACTATGAAAGCCCCTAAGGACAAACCTAGCCAAGGACCGTGCATAAAGTCTATTAGCTAAGCTAAACGTACCTGCGGAGAAATGTCGCCAGTTACCAGACTTGCTTTGCCAGATTTTTCTCCCACTGAATGTTAAATGTACGGAAGCCCTGAGAGGCAAGTGAGAAAAAAAAAAAAATCTGGTGATCCATTTTCTAAGTCTGATCTAAATTGTTTTCTCTCCTGTGTTTATGACTTAAGAACAGGTGAAAAAAAAGGTTTTGCCAGGATAATCTTTCTAAGTTCCTTAATTTTTTTTTTTCATCTGTGAAATAGGTGGAAAAAAAAAGTTTTGCCAGGCAAAAAAAAAAAAAATGTTTTGCCAGGATCGTTTTTTTCTAATTTTTTTTTTTTTTTCATCTGTGAAAACAGGTGGAAAAAAAAGTTTTGCCAGGCGAAAAAAAAAAAGGTTTTGCCAGGATCGTTTTTTTCTAAGTTAATTTTTTTTTTTTTTTTCATCTGTCAAAACAGGTGGAAAAAAAAGTTTTGGCAGGTGAAGAAGAAAAAAGTTTTGCCAGGATCGTTTTTTTCTAAGTTAATTTTTTTTTTTTTTCATCTGTCAAAACAGGTGGAAAAAAAAGTTTTCCCAGGCGAAAAAAAATAAATTGTTTTGCCAGGATCGTTTTTTTCTAAGTTAATTTTTTTTTTTTTTCATCTGTCAAAACAGGTGGAAAAAAAAGTTTTCCCAGGCGAAAAAAAAAAAAATGTTTTGCCAGGATCATTTTTTTCTAAGTAAATTTTTTTTTTTTTTTTCATCCGTGAAAACAGGTGGAAAAAAAAGTTTTGGCAGGTGAAGAAAAAAAAAGTTTTGCCAGGATCGTTTTTTTCTAAGTTAATTTTTTTTTTTTTTCATCTGTCAAAACAGGTGGAAAAAAAAGTTTTGCCAGGCGAAAAAAAAAAAAAGGTTTTGCCAGGATCGTTTTTTTCTAAGTTAATTTTTTTTTTTTTCATCTGTCAAAACAAGTGGAAAAAAAAGTTTTGCCAGGCGAAAAAAAAAAAAATGTTTTGCCAGGATCATTTTTTTCTAAGTAAATTTTTTTTTTTTTTTTCATCTGTGAAAACAGGTGGAAAAAAAAGTTTTGCCAGGCGAAAAAAAAAAAGGTTTTGCCAGGATCGTTTTTTTCTAAGTAAATTTTTTTTTTTTTTTTCATCCGTGAAAACAGGTGGAAAAAAAAGTTTTGGCAGGTGAAGAAAAAAAAAGTTTTGCCAGGATCGTTTTTTTCTAAGTTAATTTTTTTTTTTTTTCATCTGTCAAAACAGGTGGAAAAAAAAGTTTTGCCAGGCGAAAAAAAAAAAAAGGTTTTGCCAGGATCGTTTTTTTCTAAGTTAATTTTTTTTTTTTTCATCTGTCAAAACAGGTGGAAAAAAAAGTTTTGCCAGGCGAAAAAAAAAAAAATGTTTTGCCAGGATCATTTTTTTCTAAGTAAATTTTTTTTTTTTTTTTCATCTGTGAAAACAGGTGGAAAAAAAAGTTTTGCCAGGCGAAAAAAAAAAAGGTTTTGCCAGGATCGTTTTTTTCTAAGTTAATTTTTTTTTTTTTTTCATCTGTGAAAACAGGTGGAAAAAAAAGTTTTGGCAGGTGAAGAAAAAAAAAGTTTTGCCAGGATCGTTTTTTTCTAAGTTAATTAATTTTTTTTTTTCATCTGTCAAAACAGGTGGAAAAAAAAAGTTTTGCCAGGCGAAAAAAAAAAAGTTTTGCCAGCATCGTTTTTTTCTAATTTTTTTTTTTTTTTTCATCTGTGAAAACAGGTGGAAAAAAAAGTTTTGCCAGGCGAAAAAAAAAAAGGTTTTGCCAGGATCGTTTTTTTCTAAGTGAATTTTTTTTTTTTTTTTCATCTGTGAAAACAGGTGGAAAAGTTTTGGCAGGTGAAGAAAAAAAAAGTTTTGCCAGGATCGTTTTTTTCTAAGTTAATTTTTTTTTTTTTTTCATCTGTGAAAACAGGTGGAAAAAAAAGTTTTGGCAGGTGAAGAAAAAAAAAGTTTTGCCAGGATCGTTTTTTTCTAAGTTAATTTTTTTTTTTCATCTGTCAAAACAGGTGGAAAAAAAAAGTTTTGCCAGGCGAAAAAAAAAAAATGTTTTGCCAGCATCGTTTTTTTCTAATTTTTTTTTTTTTTTTCATCTGTGAAAACAGGTGGAAAAAAAAGTTTTGCCAGGCGAAAAAAAAAAAGGTTTTGCCAGGATCGTTTTTTTCTAAGTGAATTTTTTTTTTTTTTTTCATCTGTGAAAACAGGTGGAAAAGTTTTGGCAGGTGAAGAAAAAAAAAGTTTTGCCAGGATCGTTTTTTTCTAAGTTAATTTTTTTTTTTTCATCTGTCAAAACAGGTGGAAAAAAAGTTTTGGCAGGTGAAAAAAAAAAGTTTTGCCAGGATCATTTTTTTTCTAAGTTAACTTTTTTTTTTTTTCTATCTGGGAAAACAGGTGAAAAAAAAAGGGTTTTTTTGTCAGGCTCATTTTTCTAAGTGTTTGTCGTTGTAATACTCATTTCGGCCACAAGAGTGCACTACTACCCCATGTTCTAAATAGGACTAAGATCATGTTTTCTTCCCATCTCGTAATAGACGGGGTGGTGCCCGGCAACTGAATGCGGAAGACCAAAACCCTGTTGTCTGTAGCTTAGCCTAGCACGGAAAAATGTCCAGAAAACAGACTTGACTCAACAGCAAACGTGCAATCGGTAAGTGTCGCCACTTTGTGATTATATTTACAGTTTATTCCAAGTACAGTCAGCTGTTGAGAACATGTCAAGGTTTGCTAACGTGTAAAGTTATGTTCCATTTGCTTGTTTGCGACATTGTGTTCTTGTTTATTTTACACTATATGATGCTTTGTTGCTAAATCAGTTGCCTTATGTGGAGAGATGTGTCCGCTAACATAACTTGAGAATGAGAAATGGATACGGTAGTTTATGGTATTTCAGTCCGATTAGCATCGGGTAGCTAGCAATAGGGACAAAAACATGTGCAGCTAGAGTCGGTTGTAGGCTACCTCAGCCGGCCAAAACGAGCACCTCGTCTCGTTAACCCGGTGCCGTCGGGACACACGTACTCAAGGTTAGGGGCTAGTGCCACTTGCAGCAAGCTAATCTAGCGTTAGCCGCTAGCGCTAGCCGCTAGCTAAGGTTAGCTCCTCTGGCTCACTTTGCGGACACATCTCCTTACACGAGACAACCGCAACTGTAACGTGGCAAAACTCCAAAAGTACTTTGTCGATCAGGGACTCTTGTCACCATGAATATTTCACTTCTAACGCCAAATGAATGGAAGGGAGTTACTGGCTGATGAGATGTAACATTTCACGTTCTGTCTTTGCACCTAGTCTTGTAAGTCTAGTCTTGTAATCAGCTGGGGTTGTGGCAACCTAGAAAACCTAAACAACGACACTACAAGAAATACTACCTCTCTGGAGGTTATAATGTACTATTTTCCTTGAGACTGTGTTGGAGACATTTAGAATCAACTACATAGTAATTATTGGGGCTGTAGTTTGTGGTAATGTAGTTTTGGATTGCAGAGATTTCAGAGTTGGATCTTCAGCTTTCCCCTTTGTTCCTCCACAACCCAGCCTGACCTCCCCACCTATCAAGAGACCATCCAGGAGACCCGTCTTGACCTAATGGAGGAGGAAGAAGATGAGGAGGACCCTGGGTCTGCTTAGCCAACCCCCTGAGCCAACTTTCAGTATGTTTACCAACACACATTTTTATTGCACACACAAAACTTTGTAAATATGAAAATTCAATAAATATACAAATGTCATAAAGTATAAACTATAGTATAAAGTAATCCATAAATGAAAATTGCAAATTTGCTACACACTAGTATGTGATGTACACTCTTGTAATGGAATTTATGATTTCTGTGTTTCTGTTACTCCACAGATTACGTCGATGAGTTGATGGACCTCATCTTTGATCACGTGTTCCAGGACCCTGCACCTTATGTGAGCCAGGTTTTGAAGATCCCCGTCCCAGAAGACCCGTGCGCCCAGTCTGACAGGCCAGCCAAGGAGGACGTCATTGCAGCCACGTGTCTCGGTTCAATCAAGAGGCAGTCTGAACCCGACGTAGCTGGCAGCATCATGGAGCTCACAGCATATGCACAGCACCACACACACTGGTATCACTACTCTGACCCTGTGACCTAGAAAGCCCCAGCACTAGCTGACAAAGGATCTGTAGGCTGAGAGGAAGGTACACATACTGTCAATATATTTCATTTGAATACTTAGTCTCTTCTTTTGTTGTTTTGGTTATCTGGCATGAGGTCAGGTTGTAGTTGGGTGTGTTTCACGAATACATAACAGATAACTAAAAACATCAAATTATAAATCATTTTTGTGATTGATACTGCACTACTTTACTACACTGCAGTAACTGCTACAGTGGAACACTCCCCTGTGTACACACAGATGTAGATTTTGTAGCATAACAGCACCCCATTATGGTCCTGCATAAGCAGTATTATGTTTCTACATGTGCCTTTTTTATGCCTTTTCTATAATAAAATAATTGTATTCTGTGAACAGTCAGTGTTGTGGTTACTTATTGGTTTCACATTTAATTTACATGGGTGTGTAAAGGGAAAAATATATATAATCCCCCACACACTGTCTACACTTGCATGGTGCTTTATTACATTTCAGTCATTGAAATTAAAAAATAAAAAATAAAATAAAGCACCATGCAAGTGTAGACAGTGTGTGTGGGATTATATATATTTTTCTGTAACTTTTGTCCTATGCCTCTGTCACTAAAAGACTTGAGGGGAGAAACAGAGAGGATGGAGAGGCTCCCAGAGCCTGGATTTGTGTTTTTTTGCAACAGAATTCATAACCTTGTTTTAAAGACCTCTGAGAAATGTTTTAAACAGCTAAAAAGAGCATAATATGGGACCTTTAAACTCTTGCTTCCAGAATGTGAAGTTCACATAACAGGCCTATGAACAAATGTGTTTCCAGGATTGTCTTGAGTATGTATTAGGGCTGGGACTAGCCAGAGAGCTCCCAATATATTATCACAATACTTGGGTCCGAGATCCAATACTGTGATTAATCACTTTTTTTTTCTTGTATTTGACCACAAAAAAAACAGCAAATAATATCCCTTAGGGATTTTTTTTTTTTTTAAATAGGCTATACGTTTAAGTGAAATCTATGTGCAGTCATCAAGTCAATGTGCATTTATTAAAGAACCAAACAAAAGTAAATATTACCTTAGCATACAGACCAAACAATTTATTTTCAACAAACATGTTCAACAAAAGAGGTTGAAGCATTACAACAATTATTAAACACTGGTAACCACTTTCAAAAGAAAATATCTAATTTCCGTGCTCTTACTTAAAAAATATGAACTTCACACATAACAGGCCTATGAACAAATATGTTGTGTGTGTGTGTGAGTGCGTGTAGTTGTGTGTGTTTGTTAAGTTGTATTCTGAAAAGAAGATTAACTATGTTATTAAAGAACTTGATCAGGCAAGGCAACACCACAAAACAACACACATCTGATTTAGTAGAGCCTTGGGGCGAATGCACCAGTCAGTATTACTGAATGGAAACCAATTGGAATTAGTGTTGTAAGGACAATTCCGGTTTTCCCAAGTCTAGATTTAAGGATTCAAAATGTCAAAATGCCATAATCAATCCTAGGCAATATTTTTGAAAACTGAAGAGTTCGGGGGAGGCTGCGAGCCAACAGAGAGCCTTCCCCCAACTGTTTTCGGTTTTCAAAAATATTGCCCTAGGATTGCTGATGTCATTTTGATGTTCCTGAAATCCAGACTTTGGAAACTGGAAATATTGACACAGTGTTTCTATTTTCAGTCCATAGTACTGACACATATGTTCATCTAAGGCTCTACTAAATTAGATGAATGTTGTTTTGTGGTCTTGTCTTACTTTAACTCTTAGTTTAACATACAGGCCTATGAAGAAATGTGTTGCTTTGTGTTGTGTGTTTGTGGGGCAAGTGTGTTAAATGTATGTGTATGTGGTTGTGTGTTCCTCTGTGATACATGTTGGTGGGGTGGGTGTGGGTCATTGTCCATGTTTATGTATTATAGGAGTGGTGTTGTTTGACTTTATATGCGTGTGTAGCGTATGGCTGGGCAATATATCAATATATATTGTATATCGTCTATCCGTGTTATGATAGTGTTTTTATATATCATACATCATAATACAATTTTGTCTAATTTGACGATAAAATGCAAATATTCAAAATTTTCACAAAAAATTAGATAACGTCAATTGAAAATCTGTTTCAGTTTGATACTATATCATGCTTCCATTCCCATGCAGTCCAATATGATGAACATCGATTGGATTAGGCTAACATGGAATTTAAGCAGGTATCGTGATATATATCAATATAGGAAAATGTCCCGTTGAATATCATGAGATTCATTTTTTCCCCCCATTATCACCCAACCCTAATGGACCATAGTCTTGTTTCTAAGCTATGTCCAGAATGAAGGAGTTTTTGTTTGCCAGTATGCTCTCCATTTCAGCACGCAACTCTGGGTATGAGTTGTATGTATGTGGCAACTCCAGAACAGGGCCACAGGTGTGTGCCACTGGACGCCTTGCCAGTCCATCCAAAGGAGTGAAGAGAATCTCAATTCTTGGGATGCAGACAACATCAGATCCTGTCATGTACCTCAGCACTCTCCGCAGGCCTGCTTCATCTTGAGCTCTGATGTACTGCCTCAGGAACTGCAAACACTGACTTTCTGCTGCTGTTGTTGGGGATGCATCTATCAACTTCAGTATTTTTCTTGCAGTTGGCTTCTTGTCATTGTAGATTTGCTGGAATTCCAAAGTACTCTTGAAAGCTTCCCTGAAGACCTGGCCTACACCTTCTGCCATGTAATCTAAAGCATACTTTGGCTGTTGAATCAGTTGTTTGTGGGCAATTTGTAGGAGAATTTTCTTGAGATTGCCAGGGGTTGGTATTGTAGTTACACCCATCCGATCCATTAGGTCTATGAGCTCTTCCTTTTCATCTCCACTGAGGTCTTTCTTCAAGGCAGATGACACAAGATCCCTCTCTGACTGACTGAAGTACAATAACAGGGACTCAAACAGTTGGTCAGATGAGACAGAATGTTCCCCAAATACAAGGGCCTCAGTAAAAGCTGGTGCCAGGCGAGTAGGAAAGTACCCCAGGTCTTTAAAACCTTTGGCCAAGATTCTGCCTATGGCCCTCCACTCTTCGTCCTTCCACTTTGGTGAGAGTGAGGGCACCCTCATGTCTTCCCCCTCAGCTGCACCATCGAAAAACTCTGTCCAGAAGGCAGAGTATGCGTCCCTAGACACACCTTGTGCATCAGCCCCCCTCTCATCAATGAAACTGAATTTCAGCGGGTACTGGAGTATTGCTGGGTCTTTAAATTGTGCCACCATTTCCTCTAAAATTTTGACCCTGTGGAGCTTGATCGTGACACTCAGCAGCTCATCACCGTGCGCAAGGGGTGTCTGTGTGGGTGACGGTGACATGTTTAATGTAGCCTCTGAAACATAGCTGTTGTCAAGGACAGGCCCAAACTGCACATCATCGTCAGAATCAATGACCACGTATGAGTCTGGCAACGCAGCGGCCTCGCCTTCTTTCTCACGCCCTTATCCTCCACCACTTTGTTGCTCCTCTTCACTCCCATCCTGATCTCTCTCTAGTCCTCCACCACTTTGTTGCTCCTCTTCACTCCCATCCTGATCTCTCTCTAGTCCTCCATCATTTTGTTGCTCTTCTTCACTCTCATCCTGATCTCTCTCTTGTCCTCCACCACGTTCTTCTTCATCATGGTTGTCAAAGTTAGAAAGTTCATTGTCAGAAATGTCCTCAACAGTGTCATTGGTGGAATCAGCGACCTCAACAGTAGATAGATAAAATCTTAGCCTTGGTCCCAGTTTGGCTTTTTCGTACATCTCCCCAACTGTTGCATCCTGGGGCATTTTGTCTTGCTTGAAGTCCCACATCGTGAAGGAAAAGTTTAGCTCTGGCCCTTTTGGTGACATACCATCTGGGAAAAAAAGCTCCTTCCCAATTTTGAGCAAGTCTGTGTAGCGAGCATTTTTAGAGACGGGTAACTTGCGGGTGCCACCTCCGTTTATGACTCTTACTTTTTTCGACATATGTATCCAACCTATTTCTATTATGCGTGTATTCTTTTCTGCAATTTCTTTGTTTACTCTTCTTGAAGATGAACTTGACTCTGCTGCTTCATCTTCACTTGAGATTTCCTTTTGCTGTCTTTGATTACTCCTTAACTTCATTTTTTTCCTCAAAGTCTCCAGAAGATTCATTTTCCTCTTTCCATCTGATCTCTTGGAGCTTTGCTCACAGTGTTTCCGCAGAGCTACCCTGTCACCAAGTGCTGGAAGGTACCGTGTGAATGTTTGATCATCAAGGGACAAGACCGTTCCAGCATCAATCTTGGAAAGGACAAAAAAAACAGAATTAGGTTTCATATTGTTCTTGAAAATCCTGATTTCTTGTCAAACTAAGCATAGGATTAGAAATATACTCAGATAGGCTAGCTTGCATGTATGTTGTTGCTTTGCATAGCAGAATTGGCACTATTGCAGCCTTACAAGCATTGCAGCTTACACACGTATTGTAGCCATTAGCGTGGGTCAATCAATCTAAGCTATGTAATTCTATGAGTAGTAGGTAGTATTGTGAATTTAGGCCATTATAGTTAGTAGTGTTTCATCATCAAGGCTCTTGCTGTTTTCACAAAACATTCCAAATGTTTACTTCTATTTTCTTCGTTAATTAACTCATGTCAAATTTTGCTTCACCTCCGCAGGGAATCAGGGATATACATTGGCACACATTTAAATTTCTGCAAGAGGTCCTGACTCTACATTTTATCTGTTCATAAATCAACAAAACTTTTTGTTATTGATTGATAGAACTGTACTGTAACTTTATGAACTAAAATAGGTTTCTAAAATATCTTGGTAACACATTACAAATACAGGTCCATTATTGGGAAGTGACTATGCGAGGACAAAGCAGTGAAGAATCAACATTGACATAAAACTGCATTTCAATTAAGGGTGCACCGGGTAGTTTTTTTGGGGGGGGAAATATTCTCTGAAAAATCAAAATAAAGTATGATATATCTTTAGTATTCAATACATTAAATGTTACAAGAGAAAAACTGGATCCCTAGAGCACTGTTTAAAACAAGAAATGATCTGCACCTACCCTCCCACCACCTTTACCATATAAAGAAGCATCCTCTAAATGCAATGTTGTTCTCTTTGTTTCAAAGGGTGATTTTTTGGATTTGTGTCAAGATTCTAAACAATATTCAAGTATTTGTAACTAGTTATTGTAGAGGTAATTTTTTCTTCTCAAAACTACCCAGTGCAGCTTTAACTACATAGGAGTATTGGTTGGTTTACCAATAGGTACTATCAAACTAGTGATTGGGTAGTTCACTTAGTGCCTAATCAATAATGATGAATGAATCTTAAAGGGAAACTACGCTCATTTTCAGAAATCAAACATGTTATTACTATGGCCTAAGACAGACCACATATATTTGTGAACAATACATGAACAACTCTCTCCAAAATCCTAAAAATGAAGAGTGCTAAAATACAAATTTGTGATGTCATCAGGTATAAGGTCTAAAGCTGTTCCATAGACAATGAATCGGGAGAGATGTTAAAGATGACACTGAGAGCACTCAGGGGAATGCTTTGAGTATAAGGGTACATTTTCTATTTAAGATTTAAGAACACTACTTTAGAATAAAGCTTATTTGGGTATATAAAAGAAAACAAACATGCTGTGGGTCCACAAAATCTGTCTCTCATTAATTGTCAATGGAGCAGCTCCAGACTTTACACCTGATGATATCCCACCATAATCTATTTCTTCAACTTAAAAGGAGGAACTTGACAACCTTGCCCTGATGTGGAACTCTCATCGAATCAGAAAGCAGCACAACAGAAATACGCCGAGTGGATGTCCAGCCATCCTTTATGGAGCTCCACATCTGTATGGTGCAGAGGATCACTTATTCCCCTGTAGTGAGGAGGACATTCAGAATTGTGAGGAGGAATGCCACAAGCGCACCTATCCATGTGATAAAACTGTTTTTGAGTTGTCCTGTATTTTGATGGAGGAGAATGAGCTGCAACCCCCTAAGAACATTGAGGAGGGCAAGGACCTGTACCTGAAACTGAGGCAGGAAATACTTGATCTGCTTTAGTGTTAACAGCATGGACAACACTCAAAAGGAAAACAAAGTAGAATATAGCTGCAAGCAGCCTATACAAGGGTGCAAGCCAAATCACTATATTCGTGTTATGACTCGTAAACTGGAAAAAATAAGAACTCATGAAAAAATTGCCATAAAATCAATGGGACTCTATAATGGGCGATTCATGTGAAAATTGAAATGACTGTGTCTCTGCCATTTTGTAACTGATCTGCAAACTTTTGTCAAAAAAACAAACTTTTGGTGTCATTGTAATCGACAGACATTACTGAAGAACTTCCGTATTGGAAACGAAGTCATGTGAGCAACTTTTGATGTTCATGTGGTCATGCATGTATTTTACGCCATTTCCACAAATTTTGTTTGGTCACAGCACCCATGTTTTTCAACTGATTCAGCTGGGTTGGACAAAAATGCATGACTATGTGAGGACGTTAGTACGTATGTGAGGATAAGTTTGTTACTTTGATTTGATCTTTCATGATTGCACATTGTTTTTTTTTCACTACAAAAATGCTTGAAAGATGATGAGTTTGTGTAAAAGCTGTTAACTAGACTGCTAACTAGACAACTGAACCTCTATACCCCTTTTGGTGAGTTCTTAATCTGTAAATTAGTAAGTAATTCAGTGTTGTGACTGCAACATGCCAATAAAGTACTACTACTTCTACTACTAGTCTAATAAAAACAACAGACAAAATCTGTACTATTATACATGTTTATTAGTTGATCATATTACACAAGCTTTTCAGTATAACATTCAGCAAAATTTTATAAAAATTAAAATTCAGTAACATTTAATTTTAATAAAACAAAATGCAATATACAATTCATCAAAAAAGGCAAGAAACGAAACCAGGGACATTTAAGGGAAGTGGGAAACAATGCAACATGGGAAACAGCAAAAAAAAAAAAAAAGTGGCGATGGTATGTGCTGCAAATGAAAAAAATGCAAACAGTTTTCTAATGACAAATATCTTCATATGACAAATTATTTGACCATGAGAAATAGGTTGATCAACAGACATTTCAGATAAAAATGAACTCTTGTATACTGAAAACATCCCTGTGTTAAGTCATGGGGTGTTAGGATTGTGAAGCACCAACCACCTACAGTGTTTTCAAAATCATAGGCACTCTTGTTTAGGATGAAGTGAAAAGGCCTGAAAGATGGATCAAGTAATGGACTATGGTTCATGCTCAAATGATTGGTAAAGTGGTATTATAAAGCATACTTGCTTGATATTTTACTTGCCATGGGTGCCATTAATTCTGGAGCAGTAAATAGATAATGTATTTGGGATATCTTAATCTTCTCTAAAATCAACTATGAGGATGCATGGTAACCAGAGACCTTGTGGCAGAAACCACTGGGTGGTGAATGCGTAAAAGCCGAACTGAGTGTAAACATTTTTCTATCAAAGAAATGTCTTTGTAACAAAATTTACTTAGATACTGATGATAGGGGTCTTTTAAGTCTTCAGCTTACTGCCTGGCTGGCATTACCAATATGGAACCGACTTGTCATTAAACAGACTGGTTTAATTAAGTAATATCTTGTCTACAAGAGATTGCATACAGTGAAATTAATCAGGTTGTGTAAATGTCTGATTATCTCCTCCAAAAATATAGGTACAACTCTGACAATACTGAAAAGCTGGAAACTTGTCATGTCCTCATCTGATCAGGTTCAGGTACTTGGCCAACAATAGAACCTTCAGGTGTGCTTGGACCCTTGAGTTGTGCACACTGTATTTTTTCTATAGATTTTATCAAGAGAAAGAATAATTCATTTAAATTAAATGACTCTACTCCAATCAGCAATAATCTTATATCGTATATCATGGCAAACAAAGAGAAGGGTCTAAAAGTAAAAAACGAAAGGGAAGGGGAAAATCCACTACTTAAAGTGAGAAGCATAATTATAATGTATTGAGAGAGTGAGCTAAGGGGTGCTGTTATGCTACAAAATCTACATCTGTGTGTACACAGGGGAGTGTTCCACTGTAGCAGTTACTGCAGTGTAGTAAAGTAGTGCAGTATCAATCACAAAAATGATTTATAATTTGATGTTTTTAGTTATCTGTTATGTAGTCGTGGAAAACACCCAACTACAACCTGACCTCATGCCAGATAACCAAAACAACAAAAGAAGAGACTAAGTATTCAAATGAAATATATTGACAGTATGTGTACCTTCCTCTCAGTGTCTAGCCTACAGATCCTTTGTCAGCTAGTGCTGGGGCTTTCTAGGTCACAGGGTCAGAGTAGTGATACCAGTGTGTGTGGTGTTGTGCATATGCTGTGAGCTCCCTGATGCTGCCAGCTACGTCGGGTTCAGACTGCCTCTTGATTGAACCGAGACACGTTGCTGCAATGACGTCCTCCTTGGCTGGCCTGTCAGACTGGGCGCACGGGTCTTCTGGGACGGGGATCTTCAAAACCTGGCTCACATAAGGTGCAGGTCCTGGAACACGTGATCAAAGATGAGGTCCATCAACTCATCGACGTAATCTGTGGAGTAACAGAAACACAGAAATCATAAGTTCCATTACAAGAGTGTACATCACATACTAGTGTGTAGCAAATTTGCAATTTTCATTTATGGATTACTTTATACTATAGTTTATACTTTATGACATTTGTATATTTATTGAATTTTCATATTCACAAAGTTTTGTGTGTGCAATAAAAATGTGTGTTGGTAAACATACTGAAAGTTGGCTCAGGGGGTCGGCTAAGCAGACCCAGGGTCCTCCTCATCTTCTTCCTCCTCCATTAGGTCAAGACGGGTCTCCTGGATGGTCTCTTGATAGGTGGGGAGGTCAGGCTGGGTTGTGGAGGAACAAAGGGGAAAGCTGAAGATCCAACTCTGAAATCTCTGCAATCCAAAACTACATTACCACAAACTACAGCCCCAATAATTACTATGTAGTTGATTCTAAATGTCTCCAACACAGTCTCAAGGAAAATAGTACATTATAACCTCCAGAGAGGTAGTATTTCTTGTAGTGTCGTTGTTTAGGTTTTCTAGGTTGCCACTACCCCAGCTGATTACAAGACTAGACTTACAAGACTAGGTGCAAAGACAGAACGTGAAATGTTACATCTCATCAGCCAGTAACTCCCTTCCATTCATTTGGCGTTAGAAGTGAAATATTCATGGTGACAAGAGTCCCTGATCGACAAAGTACTTTTGGAGTTTTGCCACGTTACAGTTGCGGTTGTCTCGTGGAAGGAGATGTGTCCGCAAAGTGAGCCAGAGGAGCTAACCTTAGCTAGCGGCTAGCGCTAGATTAGCTTGCTGCAAGTGGCACTAGCCCCTAACCTTGAGTACGTGTGTCCCGACGGCACCGGGTTAACGAGACGAGGTGCTCGTTTTGGCCGGCTGAGGTAGCCTACAACCGACTCTAGCTGCACATGTTTTTGTCCCTATTGCTAGCTACCCGATGCTAATCGGACTGAAATACCATAAACTACCGTATCCATTTCTCATTCTCAAGTTATGTTAGCGGACACATCTCTCCACATAAGGCAACTGATTTAGCAACAAAGCATCATATAGTGTAAAATAAACAAGAACACAATGTCGCAAACAAGCAAATGGAACATAACTTTACACGTTAGCAAACCTTGACATGTTCTCAACAGCTGACTGTACTTGGAATAAACTGTAAATATAATCACAAAGTGGCGACACTTACCGATTGCACGTTTGCTGTTGAGTCACGTCCAGTTAGGATAGATCCATCTTTCAGGTGCAGTTGATTGTTTTCTGGACATTTTTCCGTGCTAGGCTAAGCGACAGACAACAGGGTTTTGGTCTTCCGCATTCAGTTGCCGGGCACCACCCCGTCTATTACGAGATGGGAAGAAAACATGAACGCTCTTAGTCCTATTTAGAACATGGGGTAGTGGTGCACTCTTGTGGCCGAAATGAGTATTACAACGACAAACACTTAGAAAAATGAGCCTGACAAAAAAACCCTTTTTTTTTCACCTGTTTTCCCAGATGGAAAAAAAAAAAAAAGTTAACTTAGAAAAAAATGATCCTGGCAAAACTTTTTTTTTTTTTACCTGCCAAAACTTTTTTTTCCCACCTGTTTTGACAGATGAAAAAAAAAAAATTAACTTAGAAAAAAACGATCCTGGCAAAACTTTTTTTCTTCACCTGCCAAAACTTTTTTTTCCACCTGTTTTCACAGATGAAAAAAAAAAAAAATTAACTTAGAAAAAAACGATCCTGGCAAAACCTTTTTTTTTTTCGCCTGGCAAAACTTTTTTTTCCACCTGTTTTCACAGATGAAAAAAAAAAAAAAAATTAGAAAAAAAAGATCCTGGCAAAACCTTTTTTTTTTTTCCGCCTGGCAAAACTTTTTTTTCCACCTGTTTTGACAGATGAAAAAAAAAAAAAAATTAACTTAGAAAAAAACGATCCTGGCAAAACCTTTTTTTTTTTTCGCCTGGCAAAACTTTTTTTTCCACCTGTTTTCACAGATGAAAAAAAAAAAAAATTAACTTAGAAAAAAACAATCCTGGCAAAACATTTTTTTTTTTTCGCCTGGCAAAACTTTTTTTTCCACCTGTTTTCACAGATGAAAAAAATAAATAAAATTAACTTAGAAAAAAACGATCCTGGCAAAACCTTTTTTTTTTCGCCTGGCAAAACTTTTTTTTCCCACCTATTTCACAGATGAAAAAAAAAAATTAAGGAACTTAGAAAGATTATCCTGGCAAAACCTTTTTTTTCACCTGTTCTTAAGTCATAAACACAGGAGAGAAAACAATTTAGATCAGACTTAGAAAATGGATCACCAGATTTTTTTTTTTTTCTCACTTGCCTCTCAGGGCTTCCGTATAAATGTCCCACAATGAGTGAAGAGGTAGGTAGCAAGTTTACTAGTTGAACAAGTTTACTCACTCGCTTCATCGATTCCGCCATTACCAGAATTTTTTTCAGGAGTGGGAGGGGGAGAGCGCCGCTTTCAAACAGCGAGGGAGGAGACGAGCTAGTTTAAAAAAAAATAAAAGCTACTGAATGGACCGAGGAGCTTCGTTCCGGAGCGGAATTTGACAAAAAGCTTTAGAAAAGAGGTGAAAACAGCAACACAGCTGGCTGCTGTGTGGATATTGGTTTATATCAGTATGTCTCAATGAAATCTCCACATAGCACACATTAGTTTCAGGACTGGTTATAAGGTCTGATATCGCTTATTGCAGGTTTAAAGGAACAGTTCACCCCCCAAAATGAAAATTGTGTCATTTTCTACTTACCCCCATGACGTTTGTATGACCACAAAACACACAGCAAATGAACTACCACCGTTACATCTTAGACTTCTCTACAACATTTGAAGTGAGCGAGTAGAGTTGAGAAATCTTTATTATCGCCAAAGGCGCAATTCATTTCATGGCAAGCAGTTAAAATACACAAAAACATCAAGGGAACATCAACCACACATTACAAAAACAGACAGTATCACACAATATCATTTATGTCCAACAAAAAGCTGTACATCCTAGCCCTAAGTGTGCATAAGCAGTTCCACATGCCTGACTGCAGTTACATATTCATTCTGCGGATTGCCTCTGGGATAAAAGAACACCCAAATCTCTTCCTGCTGCCTTTAGGGAGCCTGTACCTACACCCAGAGGGAAGAAGGGAAAACTCAGAGAAGCGAGAGCACAGGGGGTCCTGAAGAACATCCAGAGCTTTCTTAGTAAGTCTCTTCTGATAGATATGACTAAGATCATTGGGTTCACCGCCAACTTCACAATTCCTCTTAACAAGTTATTTTCTGTCTGACTTACATTACCGAACCAGCGGATAAGAGCGAAGGTAAGAACTGACTCAATGCAGGATGAATTTAAAAAACAAATCATGAGTGACTTAAAACTACAGAGCTTCCTTGAAAAGGTCAGGTCAGGTGAGATCTGGTTGTTTACAGCTCTGAATTGGGCAGAAAATGACCATCAAATTTTCTCCAAACTGTTCATTCAGCATTGTCCAAGTGTTTTGTAGCCAAACGAAGCCAAGATATACCTCATTATGTAGCGTTATTGTAGGTAGAGCAAATGGCAACTTCAAAACACTGCAGAAGTTGTTTAGAGGTATTTGATGGTCCATTTTCATTTTGGGGTGAACCGCTCCTTTAACGTGCATTACATATACCTTTTCCCACTTTTATCTCACTTTAGTTTCCCTTAGCTTAACAGCACACATTAGTAGCACAGGCTCACTGGACGAAAAAGTGTGGAGTTGAGAGGAAATGTGTGTGAGAGCAATGAGAGGGAAAACGGAGAAATGAGGGATAGAGAGATAGAGCGTGAAGGGAGAAAAAAGGGATGCAGACTGATAAACGCTGAAAGAGAAGGGAGGAGGGGGGGGGGGAAGAAATGATGATAATGAAAAGCGTTGATACAGCAAGCACACTCATTAACCTGTCCCCTCCCGTCCAACCCCGAGCGCTCAGCACGTTACAATGAAAGAAAAGGGAAAACGATGGAGCGCAAAAAGGGAAGAAAAGACAGAGAAAGCCCTTCATTTAGTCGCCCATCCTGATCTCATGAGAAGGAGAAATTGGAAACAGAGACACGGCTCTCGGGACCTTGAGGAAATTAAATAGTGAATTCAATGGGCAGACCGACTCAATCACACCACGCTTTTGTAAAATGACCCGGGAATTGAATCCCCCGCTGCTTAGCTAGGAGTGTTATTGCTGTTGTAGCTATTTCTGTTTAACTGGGGCTGGGCTCTGGGCGGGTCATACACACACACACACACACACACACACACACACACGCAAACACACACACACACACACACGTGAATATGCATGCAGATACAGACACACACACACATGTACCTGTACACACACACCTGTATATATAAAAGTGTGATTTTATTTTTGTTTTTTTTAATAACAGCATATTATATTCATAATTTTGCTAAAAAACTAAAAGTGAACTCCGGACCACACAGTAATGTGTCGATGTTTGACACAGGTTGGTCACAGCAAATTCCTCTCTGCTGTTCCTTTCTTTCTTGAGCAGGGTATTCAGGTTTCATAACTTTCAGAAAAATCTAAGTGGTAATCCTAGAGTTCCTAGAGTTTTTGTTTTTGGTTTTGTTTTTTTGGGGGGTTTTTTTTGGTCTCATTGCTGTGGTGTTTCTGCACCGCTCTTCCCAGAGATCACCTGTCAATCAAACAGTGTGTCCAGTACTGTGACGTCTTTTTCCTTGGATTTTCTGTTCTAGGTGGCGCTCTGTTCTTTGTCTGTTCACTGCTATTCTGACACTGCCATGTTTGCCACCTGTGTCGGCATTAAACCTTCTACATATAGGGCCACACGCAATAAATCAATACCATACACCCAGGGATAATAAAAACATAAGCATTAGAACCTATCAAAAAGAATAATTCACGTTGAAATCCTCATTCATACCATTAGGGTAAAATTCCCCTGTCTGTTTCCTAATAGCATTCATATCACTCCCTTGTGGACCAAGAGAAATACTCTCAATACCTAAAAGTAAGAAAGTAGAGATGAAAACCATTAATGGGGGAACAGCAAAAACAAGATATTTGAAGAATACCTGGTACATTAATTGATGAAATTGATTCATTACAAAGATAGAGCAAAGAAGCGCATACACACGAGGACAGGACCATCTCCCGATTGTGGGCTCAGATTGGTAAATGCCCCTCGTAAATCCTCCCTTTGTTAATCATAGTAAGGGGAAGCAATCATCACCTACCCATCATCCACTAAAGAAAGCTTCATTAACGGAAAAGCAAAAGTGCATCTGTCTGATTTCAGCACCATGGACAGCAACACGGGCTGCTTTGTTGGTTGCCTTGTCCATGTCCATGTCTTTGATTTGATGTAGTTTCATTTATTTTATCAAAGTCAAAATCTGTATCATTTCTCATTGACTCCCGAGTGGGAAATTTGATTTAATGATGTTTTATTGATTGAGAATTTACAGATTTTTTTTTTATTTTCTAAGACTAATGTGGATTCATTTGGATGCCTCTGTATTATTTGAATGTGTTATTGTAATGCGATTTGATGTTATGTTTAGACTATTACTGATGCATGCCTAAATATGGAATCTGCATGGAAACAGTTATCACTTATTCTGGTGCATTTTACAATTTACTTATATTCTTTTGTTTATTTCTTTAGAACCACACAATACACATAAATACCAGTGATTTGGAGTTCAAGTGGGACTCATTGTGGATTTGTGAGCTCTGTCTGAATTGCCCTCCACTATACTAGCTGTGGAAAACAGACAGTTATATCTCATAATCCCCACTTCAGCTCCAGCTGGCACGAATAGCACCTTGATTTGATGCAGAATGCCTCTGCATAGCATTTCTCACCCAAGGAAACTTCTCAGACGATGACACACTTTCCAAAAAAAATAAACAAAATTTCCCAGACAAGACAATTCAGCTCAGCCTGTTGAAAACACACACACACACACACACACACACACACGGGCAGAGTTTAGGGGAAGGGAGGAGGAGAAAGGGAGAGATTTCAGTGGTGGTTTGGGTTGCTGGGTGACGTATTTTGGGATGCTGAGTCTAAAAGAGGAGGGGGAGATCCGCTTTTAGCTGTGACTTTGTTGTGAGGCACTCAGTGGGGTGTCTGCCTGAACAAGAGGGATTGTGTGGGTGTGTGTGTGTGTGTGTGTGTGTGTGTGTGTGTGTGCGCGCGCGTTTGTCCCAGATTGAATGTGAAGAATGGTTATGTCACTGGAAAATCCCTTGAAATATTCTTCTTGAAATATGTTTGTGCTTTCCGGTTTTGTGTACGTATATGTCTGTGTGTGTGTGTGTGTGTGTGTGTGTGTCTGTGTACCGATTGTGCCTGAACAAAGGGAGGTTGTGCTGTTGCTGGAAAATCCACAGAAATACCTCTCGACATCATGTTGTTCTTTTGTTTTGTCTTGTGTGTGTGTGTGTGTGTGTGTGTGTGTGTGTGTGTGTGTGTGGATGGGAGGAAAGCAGGTCTGACAGGGAGATATGGGGTCTCTTCCTGGCTTGGAAATGAACGTTGTCGAGAATCACCTGAGGGATGCAGCTGAACATCCAGACTCACAAACAGCAGGTGGCTCATAGTCAGGATATAAAGAAGAAGAAGAAGGAGAAGAAGAAAACACTACAGGTATTTCTTTTCTTTTTTTTTGCTGCTGCAGCCTATTCTTTTCAATTCGATAACATGGAATTAATTGAATACCGTAAATCCTCTAATATTGGCCCGGGCCTTTATTTACCTCAACTGCAGAGGGTACCAGGCCTTTATTGGAAGCAGGCTTATATTAGAGACAGGCCTTTATTTCTAATTCCCTCTGTTTGATAAGTATATTTGCTCATATTTTAGTACGAAGCCTCCTTGTTTTCTGATCTGCTTCTGTTGGGGTACGTTAGCACCCTCCTCGGATGTTATCAGCCGATTAAATGGCCGTTATCAGTTGTCATCGGGACCATAGGTTTGAGGTAGTAGGTAGATGATAACAGCCTACTGAGCCAACTAGGAGGTAGAGTAGGGCCATACTACCTCAAATCTATGATCCCGATGACAACTGATAACGGCCATTTAATCGGCTGATAACATCCGAAGCGGGTGACGTTAGGTAGACGTTTTTTTGTTACCGCAATGCATTACCGATAATTACGGTAATCGACGACGGCACGCTCCAGAGACTTCCGCCGGCCGAGCCGTCTTGTGGCACTTGTACGTTACTACAAACTACAGTTACATTATATAACAGGCACCAGGAGTTTACCGGTATCCACCGTTGTTTTTTCCTTTGTTTTTTTCCCCGGCCTGTATTTGAGGCCGGCCTTTATTTGTTCGTGTCGACCACGCCCCCGGCCATTATCGGAGACCCGGCTTTTAATTGACTACCGGCCACTATTAGAGGAAATACAGTATGCATCTTTGCACTGTAGACTTGCACTTTCACCTGTGTATGACCTTCTGCATAGCTGATAATGTGAATATGGTGCATATTTTGTGGATCCTGTACACTGTAATTTCACTTTTTTTCTCTCATTTGTTATGTATCATATATGTCGATATCTTCATAATATTTCACTGCTGCTATTTTCTACACCCTCTAAATCCTGTAATCTATACTTTTTTCATGCTTTCATACATTTCTGTTCAACATGGACTAGTGTTGAAATGTTTATATGACCCTTTTCTGCTAAAGCCTTATTTATTCAGTGGGGGTATAGGAACATCAACTCCAGCTATATTCCTTTGCTTGTTTATGACTGTTGGCAAGAGGAAATGCATAGCTGCAAACTAACTCTAACCCAAACGGGGGCAGCGCGGGGAATTTGTTTTACAGATTGAATTTCTTGTTGGACTTTGGAATTCTTTGGGTTAAACGTGTGTGTGCGTGTGTGTGTGTGTGTGTGCCTGGACGTGTGTGTCCCCATCCTCTTTCCGGAGCAAGGCGCCCTGCCTGTCGGGAGAATTTGATCAACATGGACACCATATGGCGAGGCTAATGATTAATGTTTATCTGGCCAAGGCCAGAACACACACACACACACACACACACTCACAGGCACAACCCTGGCAGACATCCAAGCGCATACACAGGAACCACACACACACACACACACACACACACACACACACACACACGCATTCTGGTCACAGGCACAAATATACACACATACTCACACTCACACACATACTGTATGCCTGCAGTGTCTGGTAAACACACAGAGTCCATCTGAAATGTGATTTCATGAAATCTTAGTGGGCGAGTGAAATGCTGACTCCAGACTGAGAAAATAATGTAAAAATAATGACATACTGTGTCATTCTCTGATGATGTACTCTAGGCTTGAACATGCAGTAGGAGGTGGAAAATTCTGGGGTTCTGCACCACATCTTAGATTGTCTTTACATACACTAGTAGTCACTGCATAAGTTCCCTCCCTCACATCTATACTGTATTAGCACTCCATAACATTCTAATCAGCCTCCATGGTCTCAGCACTGAATAAATTGTATTGAAGTGTTGTTAGGCTTGTGTCGTGCTCTCATCCGACAGCTGCAGCATGTGTGAAAAATGTAATCTCTACTCTAATGTTGTGGAATTATTAAACAGCCATATTATTTAGGCTAATTAATGTTTAACAACTAGGATTTTTACTCTTGCTATATATTAGAGTTTGACCATGCAATATTTGAGTGTATTATACGTTTTGGTGCATATTATGTTCAACTTTTAGGATTGTTATTTGATTGAAAGGTTCAATGGTTGACTTGAATTTGTTATTATGTAATATGTTAAACAATGCTCTACTTTCAATCCATGTGCATGCCTTGCTGTTCTAGAGCAGTGGTTCTCAACGTGGGGTCCGGGGACCACCAGGGGTCCTTGTGGGGGGTTCCAGGGGGTCCCCAGCAAATTGATGAATTATTAAACTTCAGCATTATTTCATTTACAGGAAGTGAACACAATTAGAGAATTAGAGAATGTAGAAGAATGACTGTTCTGATCATAGTTTCTCTGTTATCTCTCTACCTGCAATACAGATAGTCATGGAATTCTGGACAAAATCATATCTAACAATAAAAATATTCTGAGATTTGGGTCCGAGAGACAAAATGTCACGGGGTGTCCGTGGCTCTAATGTGGACTAAATTAGGGGTCCTTGATATGAAAAAGGTTGAGAATCACTGTTCTAGACTCCCATTAGCAATTATGTTTATTTAAAACGTTTTTAGGAAAAGGTGCGGTAGGATTCTACTGAAAATTGAAGCGATGGATGTGCACAAACACTAATAATAAGTCAAAATATCGCAGACTAAGCTGATTTTGACAAAAACGGAAATTACTGAACAAAGAGTCGTTCGGTTTCCTCCCGCAGTCCAAAGACATACAAGTCAGCGGGATTGGAGACTCTAAAGCCCTGGACAGACGCTAGCATCAACAAACGCACCTTGTTCTCAGTGGCTGCAGGCAAACTAGAGGTGTTAAGTCGCGTGTCAAAACAGTTTGATGCAGCTTCAGCTCAGAACAGACCACAAAAATGGGGAACAGACCATCAAAATACAGTGTTTTCTGGCATCCATGAACTGCAGGACTGACCAGCTGATCTTCTGTTTGCCCTCCTGTGTTGGCACTTCAAATCTCCCACATGCAGTGTGCACGAGAGGCGTCACATGTCGCGCTTCAGAAGACACGCATCCGCTGACGTTTCCTGTCTGTCCGGGGCTTAAGTCGCCTATAGTTATGCATGTGATTGTCTATCTGTATTTGCCTTGTTGTGATGTTTCCCTGCCTTCCACCCAATGCAGGCTGGGATAGGCTCCAGCCCCCTGTGACCCCTGTGAAAAGGAAGAAGTGGGTAGAGAAAATGAATGGATGAACTTTCCAAACAATTCCTCTTTTGGGTGGAGCAGCTTTTTTGTGTTTGCTGGGATTTCAGGTCAGACTTCTACAGAGGTTCTCCAAGAACCTCAGGTAAAAGATGCCAGCAAGAGCCTTTGAATCTCCCAAACTGTTGGTTTGGGGTGGTTCATGGAACCTCACACTACGTCCTGGCCCTGGTAGTAGAAATTCATGCTTTGTCAATGTGCATTTCTTCAGCGAGCAGGTGCAACCTGCGTTTGTAATGATGGACCCAGTGGCGGGGGCGACAGGGAAGAACAGGTTAAGTGTTTGCAAAAATTACCAGTGTCTTTGACAATTTCAAACTTCATGTAAAAGCCTTAGCTGTCACACAGTCAACATCACATCCCTTACAAAGAGCTTTCTGGACACATGTTGGTTTTCCTGCATGAACATTTCCCATTGACATTTTCACCTGCAAATGGTCTCTTCGCATGTGAAATTGAGTTTTCACATGTGAAACAAATATTGACATATCTAATGGCAGGGGGAAATGTGAAAATAAAAGTTAGCATATAGAAAAAAACAACCCACTTAATCTAGAAATTGAAATTTTTGTATCTGAAGTAAAAACATAAGTAAAAAAGTCAGAATGAGAAATATTGTTCACAAACCAACATCCAGAAAGCACATGTGCTTTGAATTCACGTTTAGTTTTTTTCCACATTGTAGTCTGACACCCATGTCATGCAAATGTCATTTTCACATGGAAAATGTTCACATATGAAAACCAACATGCGTCCAAAAAGCACATGTGCTTTAAAAATGACGTGGGTTTTCACGTGACATTTGTGTAAAGGTGTACAAGCATGCGTCATGGTTCAAACAGTTCTTGAGAGAGCGGGCAGGGTTCACCCATTCACTTTAACCACATTTTCCCAGCCAGTGTGGGGATTCGAACCATCGACTTTCCAGTCATAAACCTGCTTCTCAAACCTCTAGCCTACCACCGCCCCCAACCTAGTCCATCCATCCATCAAAACTCCAAACATTCATTTCAAATGGGGAAAAATTAGGCCGCAAGACACTGAGCTGTACAAAAAAATGCAGGATTTATTCCATAATTCTGAACCAAACCGAAGCGTGCTCTGTCTTGGGGGTCCAGTCTAGAAGAGGAAATGTAGCTCACTGACTCACTGACTGAGTCACAATCTTCAGCTGTGAAATTCCCCTGCAAATGCAACTAGGCAGCACTGTCAGTGAGCTGCCATGGGTTAAGGCAGAAAAAAACCTGATGATGGTGTAACCTGCACTATTGGTATTCAATTGCCTGAATATTTTCTTTGTATTTGCATTTCAGCATCTGTCTGCCTTATTTTTCATGGTCTGAGCATGAGTATTGTGTATATTTGTAATGGGTTAGCGGTGCTTGAGTAGTGTTCATTTACTTGAAGACGAGGTCTGTACACACATCATCAACAAGGGTTACTTCAGTTACGCAACATATTGTCCCTTCCTCTGCTGCTTTCCCACACTCATAAACTAACATGACAATCCTCCTTAACCTCCTCATCCTCATCTACACTCCCTCATTTCTAGCCTTTCTACCTTTCACTGACTTCTACCTGCAACCAAAACACACACACACATCCACATGCTCACACACATACACACCTTCTCATTTTGAGGGTATAGAGAGGTTGCCATCCATTTGCATGTGTTTTATGCTAAGCTGAAAATTGCATTTGTTGATGTGCTGGGATTAGCTTATTTAGGATTTACTGGGGAAGCACTGGGTTTTCTAAACAAGCCAGAGAGGATTTGAGCAGGGGGGTGGGATTGTGTGTGTGTGTGTGTGTGTGTGTGTGTCTGTGTGTGTGTGTGTGTGTGTGTGTGTGGGGTGAGAGTTTTTCTGTGTATTTGTGTGTGCGTATATGCATTTTCAACTGTGTGGGCACTGATGTGTGTGTTTACCTTGGTAAGTTTGCTCTCTTTGAGTTTGTCTTTGTGTATGAGTGTGTGTGTGTGTGTGCGTGTGTTTGAGTGTGTATGACTCTGTGTGTGTGTGTGTGTGTGTGTGCGTGCTTGTGTTTGTATGTGTGCGCATTTGTGTACATATCTATATGTGCATGTGTGTGTTTACTTGTGGGTACAACAGAGTGTATTTTGTGTACGTATCTGTGTGCCCCAGTGTATATTTGTGTATGTGTGTTAGCAAATGGCACAAACCAAACAAGCGAAAACAGCAGCAGAGAGTTTGGCCTCGTCATGCACCAACTTCCCCCGATGTCGGCACACGTCGAACTCCCATAATCCTCTGTTAACATTCCCTATCACTCTCAGCAGTGGCTGCGGAGGCATTGGTTTAAATCCGGCAAGTCATTGCGGTTGCTATAGTTCTCACAGCGTAAGCAGTTTGTACAGTTATCTTTAAAAAATATAATCCGGAATTTATTCGGCCATCTAAATGTTGAGCACATTCACCCATTTTTACAATCTAACTAGTATAGTTTTGGGGAAATTTCATAAATCTGTATTGTTCCCTTGTTCCCAGACTAAAAAAATACATGTGAAAATTATATTTAGTGTTTGTGTACTGTGAGTCCCTGTTTCAAACACTGAGGCAATAGAGTTAGAGTCAATGTCATCAATAGAATAAATCCATGTAAACAAATCCAGGATTTGATTTCCAATTGTGGAAAAGGCAAAGCCAACACTTTTGAAATATGGGCCCTATGTTATTCCTGCCTTCATAATAATATCTGTATTTGCACATTTCCATTATTACCCTAACAGAAAGAAAGAATATATAAAAATATACTAAAAAGAATGACAGAAAATCCTATAGTAGTACCATAGGACATAAAAAAAATACCATAAAGTATGATTAGGTCTCTATAAATGACGTCCCGATAGGAATATTATAGTGATTTTTCATTAGTGACAGATGTTCAGTTTGCTGATTAATCACTTCTTTTGGCTTCCATCCTGTGTAAGTACCCATCTATTTATCTATCTATCTGAAATGACAACCAAAGTGTAATGAACTAGAAACAAAAAAAAAAATGGAAGTTGAAATCGCATGCAGAGCAATATTCTCAGGTATTAACTCCCATGACTTTACTTACAGGGTGTTAATTACTTTTCTCAGACATTAGTGCCATACACTGCTTGAGACTCAGAAAGCTGATGCGTTGCCATGGCGAAGACATCATTTGGCTGAACATTTAAGTGGGAGTTGTGTTAAACTCTCCTACTTCTCTAAGTCTCGTGGAACACAAAGCAGCACTCATTTCAATGGTAGTGTTATCAAAATGCTATGGAGGCCCACAATACACACACACACACACACACACACACAGAGGGAGGAGAGAGTACCAGAGTGTTAAATAATGTAAAAGTGTGATCAGATCCATGCTGGTAGTTTGGTTTCACTTGTTTGCATGATTTATTCATATCTCTCCCTCTCTTTCTCCCTCTCCCCTTCAATAGAGTTATGCAAGGTGAGAGGTAGACCTCGTTTCTCGTTTCCAGGGCCGACCAGGGAGGAAGAGTGGGCGGGAGGAGAAGATGAGTGAAAGAGAGGAGAGAGGGAGGTGGGGAGGAAGAAGGTTTATCAGTGAGGGAACACAGAGGCAGGGAGGACAGAAGGCAGACGAAGGGCCTTCCTGTGACTTTCTTCTGCACAACACAAAAGAAATGTCCCAATTTACCCAAGTGGAAATTGATGCAGTGAGCACGGATGGACTCATTTCAAAAACTATTCCACCCAGAACCACACACACTCACAGTATATACCTACACATATATACACACACGCATTTTTATTAACAGCAGCGATGATGATGGCCTCCTATACCGTTATCTTGGATATTGAAAGAGAAAGAGAAAGAGAGAGAGAGAGAGAGAGAGAGAGAACTGTTCCAGCATAAATATAAGGAATGAACAGTGTTCTGTGGTGCTAAGTGGAGGAGAAGAGTGAGGAGAGGGCAGTGAATTAGCAGGAGAGAGATAACGTAACATTCGGTATTATGAGCCTTCAATGCAGCCTGTCTCTTATTGACGCCATCTGCATGGTGCGTACGTGTGCTTGTGTGCCTGCATCGACTATCAGTGTCAAATGATTGACAGGCGGCTGCTGGTGAAGGATGATAAGACCTACTTCTTACTCGTCCTGTCTCTCTCTCTCCCTCTTTCTCTCTCTCTCTTTCTTTCTCCTTCCATTCTTTCCGTCTCGTCCTGTACTACATTCCCTCGCCTGATAACACTCAATACTAACATGATCTGATAAAGGTGTGTACCGCTGCGCCAGCATTGGTAGCGGTATGTACTTTTTCTTTATTTTCTTTTAGGGCTTTCCTGCTTCATTTAACCGCATACACTGCAAGAAATATCAGTCTTAACATGACATTTAGTCTAGTATTGAGTCGTGAAATCTTTTCTTTAAACAGGTGTGGAAATCTGCCAGTGGGTTGAAATGATTTTACTTGCTGTTTCCAAATCATCGTTTCACAAATTTTCATGAATAAAGTGGTGTTTTTAGTAAAATTCTTGTATGTACAAGTAGTACATGTAGAATTATCTCAGAATTTTTGAACTTGTTTTAAGAAAAACACGATTTTAAGACTATGAATATGAGGCCAAATGTTAAAATGGACATGTTTGCAGTGTTCAGAGAAGAGAGACTGGAAAGACACAGGAGTCCAGAAAGCCATGTGAGCAAATGTCAGCCAAATTTAAACCTACAACGATGTGAGTGCACAGTGTGTCCTGCAGCCCTCTGAGCCACGTTACATGTGATCCGCTGCTCCTGAATCCTGGAGGTGAGGCTATTTCAGCAGGTTGGCCTGGAGGTCGGCTGCACTGTAGCTGCTGGTGTGCTGGTTGCTGATGTGAGTCTGATGTGAGTCCAAGCTGCCCTTGAGCAAGTCCCAGAATCCCAAACGAATGAATGTTTTTCTGTTTTGGATTCTGGATCTCACTGAGACTATCTAATTACATAAAGGATAAATGGAGGAAAAAAAACATCTAGTAGGGATAATGCAAAAACACAAATCCCATTTATCTTATGTAAATTGGCCAAGAGGTAATCATCTTCTTCTTTTAATGTTCTTTTTGAAAAGTGAGGCATGGAAAGACACAGTGTGTTTCGTTCAAAACTTTCCATTTGTTTATTGTGCTTAATTCAACAATGTGTTTTGTTTTAAATGCATGACACATTTTGCTGTACTAAAAAGGGTATTTAGAACAGAACAACTGATACTTTGGCATGTCGAGCCGGGCTAGAGTCACTACTGTTTACACTGCAACACTTGTAGGGAGTTTATGAATTGGGAACTACTTTTAATTTGCATGCTCTCACCTACTATGAGTGTCAGTATTACAGGTGCCAAATATCAGGATTGACATTATGTATGACCTGCTTAGAATGCAATGGCTGTATTTTGTGCTAGTGCTATTTGGCATTCACTCCACTCAGTAAATATGCCATTCTAATGAGGTTATTTAAGAAATACACTATATTGCACTCTCTCCATTGCAAACTCTCCCAAATCAGGGCCTGAGTCCTTGTTTTAGACAGTGGTGTCAGACTGGTACAGTCAGCTCAAATCAATAGTACCTGAACCCTAGTCAAACTAGTCAAGGCTAGTCTCTACCAAGCTCTGTTGGATTGATTTTCCATACAGTTCAATGTTCTTTCTCTCTCTGTCTCGTTTTCTTGCTCTTCTCTATCTGTCTTTATCCCTTTAAATGCCAACATTGTAGAGTAGATGGAATCGTTGTTTATGTTTTCTTCTTTGACTGCGAGGCTCCACTGAGTTGACTGTCTATAGGGTGTGAAGGTCAAGGCAATGTTATAGACAAAACATCCTAATTGCTTGATTCATCTTACCTTACACTTTAGTCTCTCTCCTTCTTTCCCTCTCTGCCTTTCTCTGTTACAAGCTGGTTTGAAAGTAGGCAGGGCTGTAGTCAAGACTTTAGTTGAATCCAAGTAAATTCCAAGATTGGGTCCAGTTGAGTTTGAGTCGAAACCGGGTCCAGAGAAGGTCGAGACCAAGTCAAGGTCGAGACCAAAGCAAATCCAGTCCTAGTCAAGACCAAAAGAGGCAATAAACACTGTACATGTTGTTCCAAATGTATAAATAATGCTTAAGGAGTTTCTTAAAGAACTACTCTGACTTTTTAGAAGTTTGGCCCAATTGTCACCATGGCCAATATGTGACAAGAGGATTGGCACCAAAATCATCTCTGTGTCTCTGGTAGGTAGTTCTGTCTGATGTGCATGCTAACACTTAAGCATATGTTAAAAGAGTAACTAAACACCAAAGCCAAATCTGCGTAAAGCCTGGCATCTAATGGTAAAAAACGTGGTACTGAAATGACCATCTGCTATTGGCTGATCTTTGGTGCCAGGTGATGTCACCCTCTATAGAGTACAACAGGTGGTGACATCACCTGGCACCAAAGATCAGCGAATAGCAGATGGCAATTTTAGTAACATGCTTTTTACCATTAGATGTCAGACTTTACACAGACTTAGCTTTGTGGTTTAGTTACTCTTTATGTAATCGTAGGTGACTAGCATTATCCTAAGAGTTAGAAAACTATCAACTATAGAGCAAATGTGTAAGAAAGGGTTAAAATGAGGAAGAAAACCGGGGAAAAACTGGAGCGCTGGCAAGTCTGTGCAAATCACAGCCATGTCACAATACTTCATCTTTGTACTTGATGACATTTTGGCAGCACTGGAGCCATTTTCAGCATCATTGGTGAAGTTAGCATCGCCTCTGGCTGTGACACTCACTTTGTCAGCCTGTTACTCCTCTCTGTTCACCCTTCAGATCCTCCATCTCTTGTGTTATTTTCAGTGGTGAAGCTGAAAAATGATGTTGCAGATATAGCCATTGTAGGAGTCCCACTTTTCACTGCATACTTTCTGATACCGCTGCACTTTGACGCCATCCCCAAGAGGAATTTTTTGGAGGAATCACGTTTTTTTTTTTCTCTTTTCAGCTGTCGAAAGTGAGAAGGAATGGTTTTTTGATTAGTTGGTTGAGAAGCTGACAGTTTTCTTGAAGATAACACTGAAGATGAAAATGAATGCAGTACTAATACAGAATAGATGCATGAAGAATGACTTCTACAATGACTACCACTGTATGAGTCCAGTCCTACAACTACTTTGTTACATACTGCTTATGTTAATTTGCTTGCAGTGCCTATATCTGTGAGACGTTGAGGTGGGTGTATTGATGGATTTGTTGTCTCTGAGCATGTATGCATGTGTGTATGAGAGCACGTAGCATTATTAAACGTGTTGAGGGTTTTTTTCCCTTGCGATTTTGGACATGTGGAGACATCAATTACATACTCATGCTCTCTATTAGCAGGTTTACTTGTTACTTGCCTGTTGAAAACCTTGATGCCACATCAGCTGAAATGCTCCCAAGGGTCTGCAGGTCGATGCTTCCTCCACAAAGAGCTCTGCGTGTAGAGAATTTTTAATTTTGCTATAGCTTGGTTTGATCTAACATATAGAGTCGTCAGTGAGCGAATAGCAGAACGGCACGGAAAAGTAACTAGCAGCCAGTAGCAGAGTCATTCTGGTTGCTTCTCTCAGTTTCAGCAGCATTTCGCAGGTTTACCTCCAAACTGTGGTTATTGGTGAAAAACTGGACTTAAACTTCCTGTATTTTGTTCACACAGGGAGAGTTGAATGATTTTAGTATTGTGGTATATTGAGTTTCGATATATCGTCCCATCCCTGAAAGATTAATTAGTCTTGGCAAAGAGTCACAAAAGTAAAGCTGTGGATGCCAACTTTGGAAGCTCATGGAAATTCATTGTTTAGTAGTTTATAGTTATGAAGTAAACTATAAGAAAGAAAGTTGCTGCACACACATAGCCTCGATGCATATAATTATTTATTGAGCCAACGTTTCAACACTCAGTCTTCATCAAGGCATAATAAAACCACAAGTAGTCTGGATACCTATATAGGTTCAGGCACAGGTGTAGGGGATTATTGGTGGGAGTGTAATTCAATTGCATATGCATAGGCAAACAATATGTATATTCATTCATGAATGTTGTAAGAACACCCACCTACCAATTACTTGGCTTACACATAGAGCATCAACAATACAATAAATCTCCAAAACAGTTAAAAGGGACACATGAAATACATGAAAATAACATCTTTTCTACATCAAATTTTATCCAAAAATGTCCAGTGTGTAAATAGAAGTGGCAATATGACCCAATGACGCTGTTCTCTCAGGTCTCGATTTCAAATGTGTTACAAAGGCTAAACTGATATACAGTATTTTGACAGCAGTAATATCACTTCCATACAGAGATATTGGTTATGTCCACCCATATCTGTATCCCCTCTATTGGTACCCACTACTGACTCTAATAACAGTTTATTTGGATGGTTATCCAAAGAGATCTTATTATTTTGTGTTGCGTTGTGTGAAGGAATCTCATTTGTCTAGCTGTGTGCTATAAAGCAGCTATAAAAATGTTGCCTTTGCTTTATAGGCATATGATACTTTCTTGACACATACTAAAGTGCGATTCTTCTTCACCAAACACAGGGAGGGATGTTCCAGCAGCACAGAAGACTGGACACCACCATGGAGGCTTACCCACTACTGAGCAAGAATAAGCTGGTGACTGAACTCTGTCATTTATAGCAATGAAGAGCTCAAGAACGTCAAAGTAACTTCAAAGTTCTCCTTGAAGACCCGGTACAATGGTACAGTCACTGCAAGACACTGTATGTACCAGTTCTTCAAAGAGAACTTTTATGGCACCTTTTGTCCTCTAAATCTTTGAGAATTGGCACTACCTTGCATCAAATCAAGTAAAGAACATTTGCCCTTTTCAGTCAATTTGTTTTATTACTTTGTACATACTGATATGACTGCGTTTAGGGTATGAATGTGTTTCTTCTCTCATTTGCTGCTGTGAAAGTTCTACGAAGCCCAAAGGTCCATGTTGCTCTATAGACTCAAACCAACCAGCGAGTTCTGTATGATGGAAGTGTTCTGCAGCCTGAATATCTGAGTCTTATTTGACCCCCTCTTTCTCTACAACTCCATCTCTCCATCTCACTTTTTCCTACATGAATCATGTACTTGGTGCCCCCGCTACCTCCTACTTCCTTACTTCATCTGACTCTTTTCCTCCCCTTTTTCTCTCTCGTTGAGTCACTCTCTCTTTGCTTTGAAAGGCAGATGTGGCCATTTCTTTCCATTACCTTGGCTTGTGTATTGTGTGGACTCTTTCCATACCGTCTACAGGTCAGTGCCACTGTTAGAGTATTTGAATTGAAATGATAATGGAGCCTTGACTAGCCTGGTTTGGAGTTATATACCTACTATGTGCCTGTAAATGTGGTTTATATCCGTCTTCCGCCTCTTTCTATCATGAGAATAGAGGCTTGGAGTTCATTTGTCTCCTCAAAGAAAACAGCGCTAATTAATCTTAGTGTAGCCATAGTTAGTGTCAACCTTTCCATATGTTTCCTGCTGCCGCTGCAAAACTTTCTCATTAAGCCTTGAAACTTGCTTGTGTCCTACAAATGTTTGCTTTATATATATATATATATATTATTTTCTTTTTCTTTGCTTGTTACAAAGCTGAACGTTTAAATCTTAGTATGGAACAATCTGTGAGTCTGTGTGTGTGTGTGTGTGTGTGAGAGAGAGCATCTGGCATGTTGTTTTCATAGAGTACCATAGGCAGACATAACAAAGATAGATTATGGCAGTGGTAAAGATGAATTACCATGGTAGAGATGTATACAGAAGAAAACACAGCAGTTCCAATGGGGCTCAGAGTTAGATGTGCATTTTTTTTACTTTTTTGTTTCTTTCAGACGACCTGCTCCTCCTTTTGTTTTGTTTTTTGGGGAAGAGATGCTGTATCCTGATATAACTAAGATGGATGATAGCAGTTTTAAAGATGGATTACTGCAGAGAAAAAAAAAGTGTTCACAAATGCATTCCCAGAGGGGCTCTTAGCTAAATGGTAAAATTCTGCTTAAGACGTGTTCTTGGTTGAAAAACAATGTGCCGCTGTTTTTGGAGGAAATCTCATATCCATAACGAAGATGGAGAGAGGTAATGGCAAAGATGGAATACTATGGTTTAAAAAAAAAGCATGCTCAAAACTTGTGCTGAATTTTTATAACTCAGAAACCCTCTTGGAAGAGTTTTGTCTTCTAGAAGGAAGACCCAAGGTTTTGGTTATGTTTGGTGGATGTAAACAACTCCGTAGGCTGGTATGGGAGCGGCAAGCACAAGAAAAAACTTCTAGTTAAATTCTTTCTTTGTGTTCTACAGCTTTGATGTCTGAATCAAAAAAGGCTGAACTGGTCCCAGTAAAAAGAAGTCCCAGGCCCCAGGACTTCATCCTTGATGTCAAAGAAAATTCACTGTTATGTTGTCAATGTCTTGACCTTATTCAATGTGAAGCCCATCATCCAGGGACAGGATGGTTGGATGTTTGTGGTATTTTCAGCTTGCTAGAAAACTTCATTTCTTATTCCAAGTGTCATTATTTTCAAGAAGTCCAAACAGCTTATCTACAGGCTACCATATAAAAGAGTACCATAATGCATTAAATGTTTTTATGTTGACTAATATTTGATTATCCAGGCAGGTTGATGAATGAACAGATGTAAAGCATAAGATGTAAAGCATGTATCATAGCCATATCATTGGAAGTGTCCAAATATTTCTAACTTTTCAAAAACTGTTTCTTAACAGCAAGATTGCAGTTCACACCATTGCATTATTCAGAAAATGTCACACAAAGCCTTAAGAGGACAAGCACACATGGGTTATATAAAAATTCCACTTGCTAGGAGGAAGAAAAGTTTCATCATGACATTATGATAATAAATTTAACGATAATGTGATATATTTTGATCCCTCTAGATCTCTTTTCTCTAGTATATAGTGCCTAAACGAACCAGGGACTTTATCTCCACTGTAGTTACATTGCAACGCACACTGTATTTCACACTGCTGAGTAATTTATTACCCTATATTGTTATTGACTCTCTGCCTGCTCTTATCAGCTGATGCTTGTTCATGTTATATGATGTGATAATAAATGTTCTGTTATGTTTTGTGTGTGTGAGCTTATTGTAAACCATGTGTACAAACCAAATTTCCCCTACGGGACCATGAAGTTTTCAAGTGAATTGAAATGAAGTACATTTTAATGAAGTCAATGCAATCAGTTTGATTGACATTGATTTGACCCCATATTGAGGCAAAATCTCAAGACACAGCTGAGCTCATTCCACAGGTTACCCCCCTTTTTATCAGCAGGAATACAGATTACCCATGTTTTAAGGTTGACGTAAATGTTTAGGACCAAAATGATAGTTTTCATCATAGTAAGCAGTACCAAACTGATTTAAAGCTACAATATAAGTTCCCACCCCAACACTTGTCACTCATCTTGATGAGCTGTCTACCTTGAATTGGCATCTAGCCTGAGGCTGAGGTAACCGGCATCTGTGTAGCCAGCACAGGTTTGGAAGAAAAAGGAGAAGAAGAAGAAGGTATATATCCTATCTATTTATTGTTGTATTGATATCAAAAAGTGGCATATTTAGCTTTAAGTTCGATAAACTTAATTTTGTAAGGAAAAGCAAAGCATAAATCAATGTATTTCAGACAATATAATAGTTTTTTTTATTATATTGGTGGTTGGATGCCTTTCCAGCTGGAGGTCATAGTTCACCCTCTAATTTATTTACCACCACATCACTGTTGTAACCCATTTAAAAGTCTGTAAAGGCAGAGGCACTTTATAAGCATGACATCTCTATCATGTAAGTTAGACTCTCAGGTCAGACGAATAGAGGTAAGATTTTCTTGTGTTGAAACTGCCTGTAAGTTTCGTGCTCTGATAGCTATGAGCCAGGTATGTCAGGGAAACAGAATCCACAACAACACCTTCATGAATAGTCAAAACCCTCTGCGTCAATTTTAATTACAGTTTTTTATTTGTGCGAGCGCCAGGGACGGATTGTGCGCAATTTATCACCAAAATGGATAAACATATCCGTCAAATTAAAAAGGATTGGAGGGGGAGGTGTAAGCGGCGGCTTTGTTGAGCTGAATCCCCCTGAAAATCTCCCCGCTGTAATGTAATGGATTTGGGTTTAATTACAACCTTGTTCACAGATGCAGACACACATGCACACACACACAAATACAAGGAGAATGTGAACTCTCCATGTGTAAACATTGAGAGAAATCCTTGCAGAGCACTTGTCCACGGATCAAGACAAGCATTAAAAGCATTAAAGTGTGTCAGATGAAAAACCTTTTTGGTGCACTTTGCAACCGAAGGAAACACTCAAAGAATTCCATGGGCATCTTTTTAATTCTGAAAGGCAGATAGTTTAGTCACGATGATCTGATTAGAGGGATTTTATCTTTTGCCCTTGGCGTAAGTCAAAGAATTCTGCATAATGCAGTATGCAGAAATTAATATGTGCTGCACTTGAGGACACAATAATCTCTTTTTTCTTGAATTTCTTGTTGACAGTAATTGCTGTGCGTGATGTCGAACACTGTTTTGAATTTTTTATCCTTGATAGTGAACATTAGGGCCTGTATTTCTACACTACAGAGCCTAAATTACCATGGCACATTCTAACGCCTGAGAGAAGTTAGATATCTCTGTAAGATAGAAGGTTATATCTTCAAGAGTAGTCAAACGCACTGTTTTTAGCCTACTACACATTGTGAAAAATGTGAATAAGTCGGTTGGAGAGCAAGAGGGGAAAGGGTGGGGGTGGGGTGTGTCTGTGATAGAGGGGCGCACCCCAGATTCTCAGTAGCCCACCCACTTATTGAGTGTGACCCCGAGTCTCGCACACTTTCTCCACTGAGGGATCATTAGAGGTGGAGGGATTCTCTGCTCCAGAATCTCCCCATCTGATATTAAACCAGAGCACAGAGGAGATCCGGAAATGTATTCATTTGAACCGCCCACTCCTCCAGCCCAGCTCAGCTGTAGGAACTACAACAACATCAGCAAACATGTCATCCTCCACAAGTCTCAGCCAAAGCCACAGCTCCGCCCCGACCTCTCTCACCCCTCCTGTGAAACTGTGAAAGCATGAAGTTCCGTTTTCACAACAGACACCACCTATCTAAGTAGCATTACAGTTCAGAAATGTCATGTAAAGAGGTAACATATCCTACTGCAAACTGTTATAAATGTTTATTACACGGCTTTGTTGAATACTCGATTCTGATTGGTCAATTATGGCATTCTACGGTCTGTTATTTCTGAATAGCAGACCGCTGCTATGAATAACAGACCGTTGCTATGGACGCAGTTCTGATCATAGACTCTGGAGGACCACGTCCAATCATATAAATCCGCAGAAAGAAGTCCGGTAAATTTAACGGTTAATTTAAATTTAACAACGTCAGCTCATTCGCGACACCCTGTGGCAAAAAAACGTTAGCTTTCCGTTACTCCAAACCATGGAAGATTTTTTCTAATACTCATTTTAATATATTTGGAGAGCACGAAACTTTCGATTCATGGTTAATGGCTGAACTGTCCCCAGTAAAGAAAAGAGAAAGAGAACAAGAAAACAGCGCAGAAAAAGCAAGAGAGGTTAAAAGACACAAAGAGCTGGACGACAGAGAAATCGACAAAATTGAAGAAGACAGACATGAAATAAACCAGCTGGTTTGATGGGTCATCATCGTTTTCACTACAGAGTTTACGTTGCTATGGACGCAGTTCCAACCGTAGAATCTAACAGACTATTTTTTGTAGCGGAAGCAATAAAATCATTTTTAAATCAATAAAATCATTTTTAAATCAATATTTCGTGTCAAATTATTGCTTTCTTTAGTAAGTAGCCGTGTAATAAGCGGGATAATGTACAGCGAGCGGGTCATTATTGCGAAATAAACCCCGACAGAGTCTTGAATCACCCTGAAGGGGTCGCAATAATGACCCGCTCGCTGTACATTATCCCTTACTTAGAACATCCCACAGAGTTACAGCAATAGCTAGTGATGCTATTATCGGCTAACCCAAAGGTCTAGCAGCACAAGCTGTAGCTAACCTTTACCCATTACCTTTAGCCGTTACTAGCAACAGGTTGTTTGTGAGCGTATTGCTTGAGGTATTTATTTATGTTGCAGCAACAAGAAATGTTAACTAACTAGCTTGTGTAGCTAACGTGAGCTACATTATAGGTTGCTTACCTGTCCAACAAATGTAAGGCTAACTCCACAACGGTCTTGAAGTTTTTCAGAGTTTCAGAGTCCTAAGCTCCCTCCACTTTTGAAATGCTGCACCAATGTTCACTTGGGTTTTGGAGAGGCTTTGTCATTGGCCTTAAGGCTTTTTGGCTTTGTTGCAAAGGTGTCTTGCAAACACAATCAACGTAGTTCAGGGGGCGGAGCTTGGGCGTATATTAAAATGTCTGGTGGTATGGATCATTTCCATCAAAACAGAGAATAGGCCTACGAACCAGACTGCTTGTTTAGAAAGCTTGAAATCTCAGCAGCCATTGAGGTAACAGTGGAGTGACTGGCATTGATCAACAACCCCCGCTGATATATATGTTATATGGCCTGATATATTATGGTAAAACAAATCCCTCAAAGAAGTGGTATATCTGAAATGTAAGTTTATACCTTATGAGACCCAGTATTGATATTTTGGCAGCGTGTGGGTTATATGTTATGATGAGAGCAGAAAAATATATCTTTCCTACAACCCACGGTTTGGACTTCAACTGCCTGTCTCTGGTGTATTGTACAGTGGTGGCTTTCACACTTTTTTCTCTTCCTCTTCCACAGAGGATTGTCCTTGTGAGCCAAAACAGATTTTCAGCTAACACGGTTTACAGTTTGTTTGAGGCTACTAAACAAGACGCCTATGGTCTGATAATTAGAATAAGGTCTGGACACATTTCTATCCATATGCTCATCCATCTGTAAGGCAACGAGGCACGTTTTGAACACCCTGCATGCATGCTGCAGATTGTTAAACTGCAAACTCCTGCTAGCCTTTAAGACGCTGAATCTTTATTGATTCATCAATGCGCTCTTTTGTTGTAATTACTTGTGGCATTATCTTCAATACTGTTTGCTCTATTTGTACATATATCCTATACTTTGCCCACAGGGACTATTAAAGTTTTGTCTAACCTTA
Source organism: Centroberyx gerrardi (assembly GCF_048128805.1). NCBI lineage: Eukaryota > Metazoa > Chordata > Actinopteri > Beryciformes > Berycidae > Centroberyx > Centroberyx gerrardi. The sequence continues at coordinate 3,012,347 of NC_135999.1, read as the reverse complement.
ATTTTGCACAGAACACGACAACGCAGTGGGTTTGGATACAGATTTCTCCAGAATCATTTGGCCCACTTTATCTTTCCCTGACCACCCATTGTTTGAAAACCACTGCTGTACTGTGAACTACATACAGTTGAAGGCTATCAACTTGAATCTCTCTCTTGAGCTCTTCCTTTCTCACTCACTTACTTTTCTCTTTCTTTCTCCTCCTCATGGCCTTCCTGTCTTTCTCTTGCACGTCCTCCAACTTTCCAGCTCCCTCCTCTCTTTTTGTCCCAAAGATGTGAGTCTCATCAGGCTGACTTTGAACATGACGAGCGAGAGGGAGCGACTCAACCCCACACAACATGTGATTCACACACTCCTCTCTCTTTTATTCTCATTCTTTCTGCCGCTGTCTTTTCTCTGTGTGTCAGCTGAGGCCAGTGACAAGAGAGTGGGCCAAAAAGAAATCATTGAAAAGATGAAAACAGATCATTGAAATTCAGCCGGCTCTCAGAATTGACACTCAGAACATTGATACTAAAAGTCAAAAGTCATGCAGTGATGCAGAAAAAAAAAACAAAGACAAGGCAGACCTGGGCTTCCAACACATTTTGCTGATTTTGAAACACAGATGAACGGAGGTGTGCTTGATTCATCCTCCCTCAGAGATGGAGTTTACCCCTCTGGGTTGTTCCATTCCTCCCCAATGTAGATGACAAGGTAGATCAAGCAAACCTCCCCAAAACTTTTTTTTTTTTGACTTTCACTTCCTTTCCCCCCGTCTTTTCTTTTGCTTAAAGGATAAGAAAACAAAAGCTTTCTGATGCGGTTATTCCCTCTACATTCGGCATTGTTCTTTGTTTGAGGAGGCTCCTTCAGAAATACCTGCAGGCGGGATTGAACAGACAGAAACTGAAAAGAAAGAACGCCAGGAGAGCCTTATATAACAGGCTCAGACGGTATCCAAACAAATCAAAGAGGCAGGAGGGGGCTTTTATTGTGAAGCTGACAGGTGTGTTCCCCAAAGTGGGAGATGTTGTTACAACCTGATGGAGTGGGATTGGACAAGGGAGACGTGCAAATACACATGCCAGCTTGCAGGTGTGCACATATGTATACAGACACACACACATAAATGATTCTCTCTTCCCTCTCTCTTTATCTCTCTCTCACACACACACACTCTCTGTGAAACACACACCAGGATAGGGGAAGGAAAAGGCAACAGAGCAGATATCTCACCCTGTGCAGGTCAAGGAGGAGAGAAAGGGAAAACCAGAGAATGACAGAGACAAGAAAATTAGCTGATGGTGTCGACCCCAGTGTGTGTATGCATGAATATGTGTGTATGCGTGTGTTTTTAGGATGGAATTCTTGCATCAACTTCCCCAGCTCAGTGTGTCACAATGTATCCTTGTCCAGATCCATCATTGAAAGCTTTCCCCGACCATCCATCACAGTTTTCTATGGCTCTGCCTCCTCCAAGGTTAGACTGCAGAGTGTCATTTGAAAGGCCGAGGCCACGATCACACCTAATACGTCAATCTGTCTCCGTACGACGGAATTTCAATGATTTCAAATGGGAGAATCCGTTGACGCTGCAGCTCTGTGTCGCCGTTGCGCTGCAAAATGCTCTGCGGTCCGTAGAATGTCCGCATGCATTTTATTTTTCCGACTTTTGCCTTGAAAACGCATGCATCAACCAAGCCAGATGTTGCCAAAATGTTAATAAAATTGTTTTAAAATTACTGTAATCTTGTTTAAAAGTAACTAACGAGAGAGACAGAGACGGTAGAAACGATCTTCTCCTCCATTTTGTTTCCATGGGATCTTACTGTACATCAAATTCAAACCGTCAGTCCGTCCATTAAAGATGACCAACAGAGTTTTCGGCCACTAGTGGTGTTAATGATCAGTGGGTCCCGAAAAAACAACAAAAACACTTATCACGTGGTTTTCAAACACGTACGCGAGGACGTACGAGCACGGAGGAGACGCAGTAACCATGTAGGCAGAAGAAAGAGACACAACCGAGCTTGGAAGAGCAAAGAAACGAAAACCTGATCGTAATGTTGAGTTGAGAAAACCCCTGGATAAAAGGAGGCACTGTATTATTACTGGAGAAGCTTTGGATCAGTGGAGAAAAGTGAAGTTAGCATTCTTCTTACTCGACTGGTAAGTTAGCTTGCTAGCTAGTCTAGCTACGTTACTTGTGTTACAATCCTATATTGAGTCTTTCCTGTCTCTCTTTACTAGACTAATGAAAAAAAGGCAAAAGTGCCAAAAAATAATGAGAAAAAAAAAGATATTGAGTTGGAAATTCTAGTAAATGATGTGCCAATGGTTGAGTATGCTGGTATGGTTACCTTAACCAGTTAACCAGGTCAAACTCCTTGTGCACCTATTGTACTTGGCAAAGTACAATGGGTACTACTTCAACTCTGATTCTGATTGACCATTGACCATATTCATTCGCGAACCTCGACCCCTACTTAATGACAACCCATTCCTGAAATGGCCCACTTCTAACGTAAGGACCGGTCATAATGCTGTCACTTTCCCCCAAAAGGCCTCTCTTATGAAATCCAGAACTCAGAAGGAGAGAAAGAAGAGAGAGAAGAGAGAGACAAGACCCAGTGCAGATACTGTGTACTACATTACATACCAGCAGAAAGACCACGTTTTACTGTCATTGTAAGATCAGACCCGGTGCCATACACTCACCACAACGTTCACCATTTGAAACCTGTTCTCAATCAATGATATCGATCCCTATATGGTTCGTGTTTCTCTTTATGATAAAATGAAGCAGAAATAAAGCAGTCACATGAAAAGCAAAGCAGTCATAACAAGGAGTCACACTAGTCAATAAATGTATTTTCCCTAGTTTTACTTTAAGTCACTCATAGAAAATGAGAACAAAATCTGGGAACAAAATGACTGTAGCTATATGTTCTTTTATTTCCCCAAGTAGGACACCAAGTACCATTTTGCTTAACTTGCACTTTACTTGAGTATTGCCATTTTTAGCAAACTTTGTACTTTTCCTCCACTACATTTCCAAGCACTTTTCACTCTAGCCTATATCAAAGAACTTGAAAAAAGGAACAAGACGTACACATCCCAAGTTTTAACTGTCCAACTATAAGAGGAAGCATTCAGAGCAAGCGTAACTGGACCACTAACCCCCTTAGGTTATCCTAAACGTGTTACATAATGAGAAGTAGTTGGCATCCTGCACCTCTGAAAAATGCTTCGCTTCATGCAGTTCTGCAAATTGTGTTATTTTAAGTCAGAGTGGATGAAAATGGAATCTTTTTCCTTCTGTATCCAAACTACAAGTTTTTGACATTGTCATTAGTTCAAGTAACTTCTAGGGTAAGTGTTCTCATAATCCCTGCACAGATATAATTATAATTAGACCATATATAGAATATCTTCTCCCTTTCTGAAATCCTTTGGTAGGTGTAAAGCAAAATGAGTGTGGCCCTGTTTGAGGAATGTTATTCCCTTTTTAGCTAGCAAAGACTGAAACTGAGATTGAAAAGTGATATATTCAGTGTGTGTGTGTGTGTGTGTGTGTGTGTGTGTGTGTATGTGGTGGGGGGTGTGAAGAATATTGGTTGTCTGCTGCTGTCTGCTCTCCCACAGCTGTCTCTCTCAGAAAACACAGACACAGAGAGACTGTAACTCACTAAAGTCCCTAATTCAGCAGTTTGGAAACTAGGGCATTAGTGTGTGTGTGTGTGTGTGTGTGTGTGTGTGTGTGTGTGTGTGTGTGTGTGAAAGAAGGGGAAAATTAAAGAGTGTAAGTCTGAGAGTGAGCGTGTCTGCAAGTGTGTGTGTGCATGTGTGTGTTAGTCCATCCATATGTGTGTGTGTGTGTGTGTGTGTGTGTGGAAGCCAGCCTGCAGCTGAAATAGAGATAGCTGTTGGCTGAGACAGGTTGTAGCCTCTCCTGGTAGTTACATCACCTCCTGTCTTACGGCCAACCAAACACTGACTCTGTTAAGCACACACACACACACACACACACACACATACACGTGTAAGTGTGTGTGCTTGTGTGTGTGTGTGTGTGCCCTTCTTGTCCGTCCTCTCTCCTGGCATGCTAGCTCTAATCCCCGGGATTGCTGATTAATTTACTGTATTGATCGTTGACAAAGGTGCGATCATGTCTGTCAATCAGTCAGCCTGTGTGTGTGTGTGTGTGTGTGTGTGTCTGTGCATCTATGCATGTACGACATCTAATATACAAGGTGCAGCTGTCTTGCATAGGGTTTTAGTTGCTTGAATAGAATGGAACAGAATAGAATAGGTGGAGCAGTTTGAGACCAGGAAAACTATGGCAATAGTGTGTGGAATGTGTGTGTGTGTGTGTGTGTGTGTGTGTGTGTGTGTGTGTGTGTGTATATGTGAGGGAGAGAGAGTGTAGGTCTGTGCCTGTCTGCATGAATGTGTGTGTGCATGAGTGTGTTACTGCATGCATTTGTACTGGTGCGTGTGTTTGTGTGCAGTCCCTTTCTAATGATGGCGTACATTTAGCATACAGCAGCATATAGAATATAATACACAGTAAAATATTCATTTTGTAATAACATGATACTGAAAACAAGTCCTAAGACTCACTCAAAATCAGTCTAGTGTTTTCACAGACTTAATATCTAAATGAAATCAGTGACATGAACCAACATTTAAACTGACAGAGTGTTTCCCCGCAGGGCTTATTTTCCACATCCTGCTCTGCTCTCTCAAGCATGCTGGAATTGACAGCATGATCATCCACACAGAGCATGAGACTACCTTAAATCATCTGCAGCAGGTGGCTGTTCTTACAAGGGTTCACCTGTGTAAATCTGAATTTCATGCGAGCTGAAAATCTGCAAAAATCGTGTAGCACGGGATCTGTCAAGATTTTAGACGAGTATCATTTTTCATATTAGGTCAAATCAGTGTGTTGATAGAATAAAGATTAACTTTATTATAGTTCTTTATTCTAGTTCTGATAAAGATCAACTTTATTCTAGGCAAGGCATATCATTATCATATTCATATATGTGTTTTCTTCCTAGTTGCTTTGTCAACATTCAAGTTTTCAGTTATGCTTCGTTGTGATTTAAGGCACAGAGTGTGTATATGTGGGTCTGTGCTTGTCTCTGTGTGTGTGTGTGTGTGTGTGTGTGTGTGTGTGTGTGTGTGTGTGTGGATTCAGCAGTTTGACTAGTGGTTGTTAAATAATGTATGTGTTGTCGTTGGTGGTGTGCTCTCTTCTAATGACAATAGGACACACACACGCACACAGTCACACAGTCTGTGTTCTTGTTAGCATTACAGTTATTAATTCCACTTCCACAAAGCATCAGTCAAGTTTGTTCACTTTGACTGGCTAATAGCATTACAGCTTAACAAAATTACAAATGATAAAAGGGATAGTTGCAGTCGTAAGTTCTGAGTCTTGAGTCATAATGGAAGCTAGAATTCCAGATAAACACACACTTAAAAATTTAACTGAGAATGAGAATCATCACTCATACAACTGTTTAAAAACGATGATTTTGTAGTAAATTTTGTAGTAAATCTTGGCTTAGTACAGGAGTTGGCAATGGAGGAATGCTATGAAGAAAATAAAAAAGAAGACATGCAGAAATAAATTAGGGATATTTAGGAGTTCTAAAACTCCTGGAATGAAAATGGCATTGTCAAACAGATTATGTGTTGCTTAGCAACCACTAGTTACTAGCTACTGTTCAAGAACTACACTGCTGGCAGAAAAATAACATTTAATTATTATTGATTAAAAATTAAAGATTTAATAAACATTTGTGATCTTGCGTTTTTTAATACCGCCTTTATAAAAGCAATAAGCTGCTCAAGGCCGGGCTTTACAGCTGCGAGGGTGTTACTCTGCTTCATGCCTAGTTTAGATTTTGTTCAATTCTAAAATACATGTTTGGATGGAAATCTGTGAGTAGGAGTTGAGAGACAGACTGACTAGGAGACACTGGCTAAGTTTACACTCAGAGAATTCAGTTCTTACCCTGGTTACTTAAGTAGCATGTAAATGCATGTAAACCTCATAATTCAGTTAGAATAACCTGAGTAAACTAGTACTCAGATTATAAGAAAGATGCCTGGATCATTACCTCCGCCAAGGAGGTTATGTTTTCACCCCTGTGTTTGTCGGTCTGTCTGTCAGCAAGATATCTGAAAAACGTATGAATATATTAGATCGGTTGTGGGCCAAAGAACAACTGATAACATTTTGGTGGGGATCTGGATCTGGGTTTCTGCTGTTTGACAATTATTGTCTTTAAGCCATAACTATGAAACTAACGGAGACAGAGACTTTATTCTAAATCCAAAGAGTATGTTTGCAGGGTCAAAAAATACATTTAACTTACAATTTCAAGTGGTAGGAATGACAACAAGTTGGTGAAGGCACTCTCCGAGTGCCTTCTAGTCCTGATATCAAGCCTTATATTACGTAAATGGGTTAGTACTGTTGCATGGAAACATCTTAGTCCCTGCACCTCTGGATTTCACCATCTACACTAAAAACTCAGACTTGCGCAGCATTATGAGTACATTTTGATGTCAACAAAAAACACAGTGGTGAGCAGCATCACTATTGGATCATCATCTCTTTCCCTTATATTAGATGTAACTAATACTACTCAAATAGGGATGGGGTGGCGGCCACATCTTTTCATACGATTTTGCTAGCAGGATAGGAAGTGAACAGGAATTTTCTGTTAATTGGTTTACTCATGAAACAACTTAACTCGAATAAGACCTTAACTGGAATATGGGCAATAGCCGGGTTACTCTGTGCATGGAAACGTAGCCATTGAAAGAGAGGGACAGACAGAGAGAGAAAGTCAGAGGCATACAGAAAAGGAAAAGAGAGAGCGAAAATTAAATTCATGCCCAGTGACGGACTGGGATCAAAAAACGGCCCTGGCATTTGCGACACAACGGCCCTATTTCCAAACTCAACACCAACCCCAATTGTTAACATAAAAAGCTTGAGATAAAACCATACAGACTGACTAGAACGCAGAAATTCGGAACGCAGAACGAACGCAACCGACACACACTACAATCGCTGATGAATGCCGACAACAACGCACACAATACTGTGAGCGGCAGAGCGCTACGACATGATACGCGCAACTAGTAAATTAAGGCACATTCGGCACAAATACATAGGCCAGACTTATTAAGCCTCAGTAAATAATAATACAATAGCTCTACCAAAACATGAAAAGATCACTGCACAGCCACAGTATATAATAATAAATGTGTCTTACCTTCATGTAGTTAGTGAGCTACGAAGGAGTTTGCTTTTCTCTACAGCCCTGCTAGCTGAAGCAGTGACATTACTGCTAGCAACACCTGCAGAGGCCCCGGCGGTGGACTGTTTCGAAAATATAAAATAAATATAAAAATATAAATCTGTTATTTTAGCACATTTTTCACCCTCAGCCAGCAGAGCTTTCTTTGTTTTTTCTCTCTTTTTCTCTGCCCCACCCTTTGGTCGTTTGGTGCCCCGATTCATTTTCTTTTAGCCTGGCGTAATTTTTCTACCGTGTTTTGTCTATCGTATAATACCTCCCATCATCCCTTGTCATTTCCACTAGCTAACATTGCATTGCGTAGCAACGAGTTGATCGCGAGAAAATGCGTGTGTATTTATTAAAAAGTACAAATATATGAGGGCCAATATAAAATGTTTTGGGCCGCTGAAATAAGTTATTTTCAATGAAAATCATCAAAGACAAAATTATTTCGTTTTTCTTTTTTTCTTTTCTTTTTCAGATCAATGTAATAATCCATTCTGAGTGGCCCAAGCAGCCCATAGTCTGGCGGCCCTTCTGGCATTTGCCCACCTTGCCAGATGGCCAGTCCGTCACTGTTCATGCCTCTATGAGAAACCCGGTCATATTACTATGTCATGTAAACATCTTACTCCTTTCATTTTTGGTTTCTGTACCTATAAACTCAAGCAAAACCACCCTCTCCCACCAAGTCTGACCCCAAACCTTCAGCCCTGATTGTGGACGGTTCCCTGCTGGCATCACTGGTAATTGCATTTCCAGTCTGGCATTGTTGATATCTGTGATTCATTATAGGGAAAAGTATTACCTGTAACATCAGGTTATCTTTATTCTAGTTGTCTACTATCAGTCAGCATAATGTATGTTAAAAGTTAGCAAAGAACACTGAAGCAAATGATCTACCAGGGACACATTACATGCTTTGGTGCTTATGTTCTCACTCAGCAGTGCAATATATCATTGCCACATTCATTTTGATACTTTGGTATTATTACTGTGAACAAATGAGACCATGGCCAAGATAACCGGTAGCTTCTATCTCACACCAGTGGTATTGTTAGTGCTAGTGTTTCTCAAAATTAAGACCACATTTCCCATAAATCCCCATTACTACTTACAGGAAATCTGACCTGTTGGCACACTATGTAAAATGCAGTATAGAGGCTGGTTAAGGCTGATAATCTTCTTGCCAATGCTCTTCCCAGCAAACAAGCCCCTGCGGGGCCACTGTGGGGTTTTTGTGGGCAGTGTGGGCTGGGGCAAACCCACTCTAATCCCACAAGGTTCCCACTGTGGTTTTGTCCATGCGGGGCCCACAGTTTTTTCCCACCTATGGGCCCCGTATGGGTTTTTTGTGGGCTGCCCACACTTGGGCCAGCCCACAGAAAGCCCATGCGGGCCCACCGCGACTTTGCCCATGCGGGGCCCACAGTCTTTTCCCACCTATGGGCCCCATATGGCTTTTTTGTGGGCTGCCCACACTTGGGCAAGCCCACAGAAAGCCCATTGAGGCCCACTGTGGCTTTGCTCATGCAGGGCCCACGCCCTTTTCCCACATATGGGCCCGCGTGGGTTTTCTGTGGGCTTTCCCAGGTGTGGGCAGCCCACAGAAAGCCCATACTGGCTTTCTGTAATGGTATTATTAAAACTGGCTACGTACATAATCTGCATTTTGAAATGACTCAGAGACATTTGAATTTCTGGATGTAAAGACTTGAAGATGAACACCAATGACTGATGCCTCTCCTTTTTGGATGACTGCCTTAACAATAGGACTTTTTTACCAGCAAGTGAAATATCAAAATAGGTAGTGTTGCACTTTGTTGTGTGTTATTACTATAAACAAACCTTGTTTGTTTATAGTAATTTTACTAATCTCTTAGAATGAATATGGTAATGATGTATTGATGTTAAAATGCTACACGTAGCATCTTTAATTGGTAAGTTGACCAACAGGCAAATATCCCTAAAACTTGGTATATTCCTTTAATCCAGAATAAGACCTTAACCAGAGCCGGGTTACTCCAATAGCTGGGTTACCACCTCCATGAAAAAGTAGCTAAAGAGAGAGAGAGACAAACATTGAAACAGATGAACAGATACACAAATACAAAGAGACAGGCAGAAAGTTCAGAGAGAGAGAGAGATAGGTCCAGAGAGAGACAGATGCAGAGAGAGTAAAACACAGAAAAGGAGAGGGATAGACAGAGAGAAAGAAAGAGAGAGAGAGAGACATGTTGAGTGCAGACATGGAGACAGATAAAGAGACTCTCATTGGAGGCTGTTAAAAGTTTAAAGAGGCAGAGAGAATGAAACAGTCCTCTGAACAAATGAGAATTTAATGAAGAGATTTGACACCTCACGTTTTTACCCTTTTTCATCCCTCCTATTTCTATCTATTTATCTCTTCTATTCCCTTTACCCTTTCACACATACTCACACACACATAGACAACACTTGTTCATACTCATTTAAACACACTCACTTAACACACACACACACACACAACCTTTTAGTGACACGGGGAGTTTTCAATGAGGGCAGGGGGGATGTTTTTGAGTTTAATAACCATCAAGCTAAATTAAGACCAAAGTCTTAAAAATAGTGCTCCAAGGTGAGATAATGAGGCTACACAATCCTCATTTAAACAGCTTAAGGGTTTGGTGAGGTAATAAAAGCTTGTTAATATGAGGAACACCCTGTTGAGAAGCAGTAACAGGGAAATCTTTCACACATACACATGCACAGATTCACACATAGACAGACAGACAGACAGACAGACACATACACCTCCACACACAGCGCAGTGACAATCATCAAACAGGGTTTCAGCTCCTGCAGAGATTTGTATGGAAGGAAGCCTGAATGTCAACACAGTGTCTCTGGGTGAGACAAGAAGAAGAAGAGGAGAGAGAGAGAGAGAGAGAGAGAGAGAGAGAGAGAGAGAGAGAGAGAGAGAGAGAGAGAGGGGGGGGGGAAAGAAAGAAAGAAAAAGGAAGAGCGCTCTTAAATGCCAAAGAGATTTCTGGTTAAAATTAAGAAAGAAATGAGAAAAACAGTAAACACAAGAGTGTAGACAACCAGCCAAATAACAACCAAAGAAAGTGATGAAGTTTAATAAGGACCAAAGAAAAATAATTCTCATTACAGTAAAATGAAAGCTACATTATGCAACTTTTTCACCTTGAGGCAACACATTATTTTCAATGTAGTAAGCTCTTTGGGTAGGCTAGTATGCTAACTAGCTAGCGACACTCGGCTACCCAGTGCAGGCAACCTGTGTTGGTTGGAGAGTTAGAAGACTTTCATTGAAACCAGTCAAATTTCAGTAGGGCGGAGCATTGCACAGAGCTTCTTTACTGTTGGAGAAACAAGGAAGTTGTTACAGTCAGCTAATTTCTCTGTTGTTTAAGCGGGAGGTGTGGCTAATGTATTTTATTTAGCCTATTTGTTGTTATTTTAATTTGAAAGAGTTGCTTGCAGCTTTATATAGAATAAATTGACAATCCTGCAAGCGGCTCAGCATCTCGGGAACACAGCTAGCTAAGTGACCACACCAACGCTTTTCCCCTGCTTCCTCCAGCATCTATGGTAGCTTTGGTGAGGAACTGGCATGAACGATCCTGCAAGCATTTGAGCGTCTCTTGTGTCCGGTACTAAAAAATGGTACAGGGGCACAAAGAACGCTAGCTAAGTGGCTCTGTGGCGCAATGGATAGCGCATTGGACTTCTAGTCAAGTACATGAGATGTGATTCAAAGGTTGTGGGTTCGAGTCCCACCAGAGTCGCAATTTATGGGCAGCAGGTGGTTTAGTAGTCAGAGAATCTGTCCTTAATGTAGAGTGTATACATTCTTCTGCAGTGTGTTATTCTGAATGTTTCAAGTAGTGATGGACAGCGCTTTTATCCTATCAGAATTCAGGCTTTCAGGAGAACATGCAGAGAGTCGAGAACATTGCAAATTGGTTGCCCAATATCGTTTTTGCAGGATAAAAAAAGTCAGGTTTAGCACATCTTTTGTAATTTTTTGTGGACTTTTTTCACTTTGGAGCTGCTGTGGATAATTTGGTAAATGGGGCATTAGGGGACTTGTTCCAGGACTCATGGACTCAGAACAACGGGGCAGGGGGGATCCATCCACAGAAGGGGCAGAACAAGCTGAGGGCGGGCCCATATAAAGCGATCGGCCTGGATTTACAGTAACTCCTTGCTTCCAGAGCCTCCGCAGCTTCACTTGCACACATTCGTTCATGAAGTCATTCTATGGATGCAGTAGTGATTTCGCAAGTTGGATTTATGTGTTGAACAGACTGACTGAGCCTTTAAACTCAGTGCTTGTGAATTGTGGAGAACGGACTGCTTGGTGTAGCTTAGCCATGGGTGGGAATTCAAAGACCAGCTATAACAGACTGATCTACGTTGCGCTGTGTGAGTTGGATTCTTCGCAGCATGAAAGACACTCATGAACTCCAGAACATCGCTCACACAGGGAAGTTCTCCTGAAGGAAAAGACGACATCCAGACGACATCTTCCCAGCGACTCATCTCATCTCTCCAGACTGGTATTTGGTTCCAATTTACTGTTGATTACCAGGGACAGAGGTAACATGTTTGTTGTCATTTACTACTGTGATGCATTCATGTGAGTTCTGTAAATAACAGTTATGTTTCAAGTAAATTAGTTCCATTATTGCACAATATTTCCTTTTTTTTTCAAGTGCTGAAATAATAGGTAGCGGTGTCAATTCTGAAGACAACTTGGTACATACTGAATCCATTTGGGGTTAAAAATTATTTTGTTATTTTTAATTTTTAAGACGTCCTGGTCTTCGATAGGCCTATAATGGACTTCGATGGATGATATTGACTGGAGCTTTTTTGGCTACAAGTGAGCAGCTGTTTTTCAGCTCATTGTAAGTGTGCTGTGGCAAGAAACAATAGATTGTTCTCCTCAAATTTGCTATCTATAAATGAAAGTGTAATCAGCACAACATCACTCTAGAATTGCATATCTTACTCCCACAACTTGTGTTTGCAACAAGCTCTGTGTGCTTGTTCCTATTTTTAAGCGAGCGACTTGTTCAGTAAGAGACATTTAAGTCAATGGAGATTGGATCATTTATGGCAACAAATGGTTATACAAATGGAAAATACGATGCTCCATTAATTGCAGTTAAGCTTGAAATAACTGTGAAGAGACATTCAAGGGGAGCTGCGTGTGAGCATGTGTCTGAGTGTGTGTTAAAAAGAGACAGACTTTGTTGATGCATTTTTTGGGGGGAGGGTGTGTGGATGTCATGTACTTCAAGGTTCACCCCCTCTGAGACTAAAATCATTTATAGGCCTAAGCAGGTTGCCTTGGGTCTTCTTCATTTGTGCCATCAGCTTAGCCTAGATGTTGGGAAATATTAGAACTTTTGAATGTACAACTGATATACTTGGGTTTAATACTTTAAGCTGTTATATTGGTCAGTTTAACAGACAAAATGGCTGGAGAGCTTGAAACTAGCACTGTTAGTTTTCACTTGTTTCCTGTGTGGGAAAGAAAGAACAAGACATTTTATTTCAGAAGAAGGAAGATGGAAAATTCTGCTACTAATTGCGCTCTACTTTTTGGGTTGCCTTGTTCTACATCATATCTGATCTGTGACAAGTGTCTTGAAGAAACCACCCTCACCACCAAAAGAGAATAACACCACAGAGGCAGCGACATCTGAAACATCTTAAACTTTAAAATGCTGAGGAAACCAATTCCAAGCAGCTCAGGATTTTGTTATACAGCACCCTGCTGAGCTGTGGCTGTCCAAAGCAACGGTAAAATAGAAAATGACAATACTTTAAGAAAACTGAACAATTCACAACAGACAATCGAAAAAAGAGAAATGAGAAAGGAATATCTCAGACTTAAATCGTCTACATCGAACACATCACAGCATGGGATACTGCTCTGTGCCAAACCAAAGAATGGCATTTGTAAAGGAAGACAGATCACAATCAATGAGGATGTTTCAAAATCTACTTCCATTTCCATACAGAAAAAAAAAGAAATCCTTTCACATATACTTCAGAATATTTTTAGAGATATGCATACTGTATCAGTGACAGTCAATTAAAATACACTTTGAATGGCCAAAATACAGTATGTTTTGGACTGGCAGTTATATCAGCAGCACATAACAAGAAAATGTATTTCCAGCATCCAAAATATACTTCAAATGAATGCTATCTACATGTCTAAATACATATGTGTGAACAGTTTCTGAACTGTATATGAACGTTTGTTTTTTTTTTTGTTTTTGTTTTTTGCTGCATTCACATTGTGTTGGTAGACAGCAAACCGGATGTTTATTCTTTTCAATGGGACAATGACAAGAAACTCGCCATGCCAACAGAAGTTGAACTTTCCCAAATTCTGTCTTCTTTTACCACAGCAGCGAAGAAGACAAACCTGATGTTAAAAAGTCTAGCAAAATGATGTAGTTACATATGTTTGTGTATCTGCTCTTTTTTCTTCTGTCCAACTAAGACAAAGTAGTGAATAAACAAAACCCTCCTTTTCTAAATGACTACTGTACAACTCCAGATCACAGGGAATTATATGAAACAAACTTGATGCCAAAATAAAATCATATTCAATACATGAGTTATCTGACTCAACTGTCCATTTTGTTATCATTTCTGCAAAGCATAACCTAATTGACAATTTGAAGTAGGCCTGCTGAAAATCGACTGTCAAGCAATACTATTTATCAGAAAGGTTTTTATTGTATCAATGCGATAATAAATGGAACCTCTTGTTTATCAAAGTCTTCAGTCAGTTTACTGTTGTGGTCGACTGATGTCCTGCAATGCAGACCGGTATGTCATCTTTTTAGGCCACAATATGAATGCAGCAAAAGGACCTTGAGCAGGGGCATGACTAGGATTGTAGAACATCAGGTTCTTAGACCAGAGGCAATGATATAACATCAATCTGCTGCAATTTCAGAGAATACATCAAGTAAAACATTGTCTAGGGGAAAGCAGAAAAATGAAAGGACTAAGGTGAAAAAGTCATGCTGTTAGAAGTGGGATCAAAGTTATTGTATTGATCTTTGGAGGTCATTGCAAATTCAAAAATGATTCAAATGACTGTCATTAGTAATCATCCAGGTTCTACCATTGGTCAGTTTATGTTCATCTGTACTCTGATGAAATTAAAATAAAATGGGAGCAATACTTTGGTTCCCTTTTTACATCGTATATGCATGCATGATAATGTTACATCGCAGAGTAAGATGAAAATGTGGTATGGTATACCACATATCATAACATATAGGATTACCTTTGAATTTTGTCCTATTATAAGTAATCCCAATGTAAATTTGATCTTGAGTGCATGACAAGTTCATGCAAAAATGATGAATACATGGATGGAAAACTGAGAAGAGTTCTATAAAAGAAAAAGTTGGATGTATCTGTTATTTCATGCACTGTGATTTTGTACTGCTGTTTGTTCACCTGTGTAGATTTGGCTAGGCACTTTTTTGAAGACCTAAATTGTCCCTACCATTTGTTTCAGTGGACCCATAAAGAGTTACTCAGGGTTAAGCTCATTGTTGGCTTCTTTGAGTTTGACAAGAGCAGAGCAAGCTTTGTAATTGGGGGACTTCAATGGCACAATTCTCTCTGGGATTAGTAGTTTCTTTACCTCCTAACGCCCATATGTACACAGCCTTGTACCTTTTTTTCCATCTATGCTAGTTTTTTCGACGCAGCTGCTATTCGTTTGAGCTAACGGGTCACTATGTAGCGGTTCAGGTCATTCAACTTTTGGAACACTCCGGATGGCGTGTCACGTGGCAATGTGTATGCGAAAAATGAATGGGTTTTTGCTTCCGGAACCGGGAAATAGTCACGGCCATGTCTTCACGCCTCAACTCTATAGCGAGAGCCTAGTCCCACCCCTCACCTTGAAGGAAGAGTTGTCGGTGCTGGAGCAGGAACTGGTGGAGCTGAAGAGAAGAAGTTCCCACCAGCGAGGATGTGATGACCCTGCTGAGCCAACAGATGGGGCAGAAAAAGCGGATGCAGTCTGTTAGGAAGGACTCAAAGGAGGACAACCAGGTTCAGGTCCTTGATCGGTATTATTAATATTAAATGCCCAGGAGCACCTCAGTAAGAGCCGAGCTCTGTGTGTTCATTAGTTCATTGGTACGTGTATTCGTGTATAACACTTTTTTTGCAATGCAAAGTCAAACAAGCATCAACTAACTGGAGGCTGGTGCGCTGAACATCCACATACCAGGACGTAGCTCTGGGATGTTCTAACTGTAGTGGCTAAATCAACCCATGAATTAAATATTTTGTTCAGCGATTGTCTTAGTTACAACAGAGTGCTACCACAGCACTTAGGTGTTAACAGGTGGAGTTTTTAAAGGCAACATAGTTTCACTCACTCCAATCATGCATACCCCCCCCCACCCCCCACCCTTCCCCTCCATCCAAGCACCTAGAAAGCGCTAGTGCACAAAGTCTCGCTCTTACTCTTAATGCTTCAAAATAGCCATCTTATTGGACGTAATCCATTACATCATGAATACTTCTCTGCAATGATTTGAGGAAAACATTCCCTCCTGCTTGCTGCATGGCAGCCGTTGCTCTGCAATAACAAGGTGCAGTGCTCTAATAGCCAGGCTGCAAAAAGTGCCTGTGGAAAATGCGCCGCAAGCATAAATACCTTTATGTGAAAGCACTGTGGCCTTCTCGTTCAGCCCAGATAAAACATTCTCATACAGTACACAGTTCCAGTTTAGATTGCATTTTAATCTTTTTGCAGGAGCCTTCCCTATTGAATTAGCCAGTGCAGTCATTTTGACACTAAATACTACAACTCTCAGTGTATAATAGATTCTACCAGTGCAAGTAAGGATGTAAGAACATGTCTTGGTTTTCTCCACACTTTTTGGACTGGCAAAAGTGCTTTGTGTCCAGGTTTCTATGTTGCCTGCAACCCTAGGATTCTAGGATTCTAGGCCCAAAACTGTGTTATTTTGCACTGCCTATGCAACTTGATCTTTATTCTCTTTTTATGCTTTTTAATTTTGTATTTATTCTCTCTTCTTATATACTTTATTATCTCTTTTTATTTGTTTTATTTATCTTATCCTGTATTTCTTATCTAATGTCTTATATACACTGTGTAAAGCACTTTGAATTGCCTATGTGTACGAAATATATATAAATAAACTTGCCTTGCCTTGCCTAGGATTGGAAGGGAGGATTTCGCTATTTTGATTTTTCAGCCTCCATACCTGACTCTGAATTACACATCTTTGACCGTGTTCCATGTTTTCAATAGCTTTGCCAACATTAGCTTGTCAGGTATGTTTCTTTGCAAAATACACATGTGGGATTCTGTGGGCGTAAGTCACTAAAGAGATGTCAATCAAAATATTCTGCAGACAGCGAAAACGAGACGCCTGAAATACCGTTTTTATGAAATGAACGATGTCAAAGACAATTTGAGTATATTAATTTGTATTCACTGGCAAATTTGATAGGGTGTACGCTTAATAAAATGTCAGAGGCATTCAACAGATGCCTAATAGACAAAGTGGAAAGATGACATTGCAGCTCATGAAAGGTTTCAGAGCTATTACAGCAGTTGAATGGAGCTGGCAAAATATCTAAACATCCACAGCACCAATGAAAGGATGGCCTTGCCAAATTGGGTTTCAGTGATTACACCCTTGAAATTGAAAGAGTCTCTTGGATACAGAGTTAATTGAAACTGTGTTAACATTGCAAACTGCAAGAGCCAGGGACAGAATTGTATTCTTTTATCTGAATGTGTAAAATATGATATATTCCAGCCTCTTCTCTCCTCTCTGATGTCATGAAACTCTGCCATACCATGAGACTGTGCGTAGTGCTGCAAGTTTTGTTGCAGCATGCCATACATAAATGTACAAAACATATTAAAACATTTATAAATATCAGCAACACATGGCTCCTTTATTGAGAATTCTGCACTCCGTATCACATCAATTCTTGGGTTTACTGCAATGTTTTATTTATTTCTTTTGATGACACTGTAATTCATTTCTTTGTAATTTATGTAATTTAATAAAAACAAATCACGAAAGAGTGACAGAGAAAGAAAAGAAAGAGAGAGAGAGAGAGAGAAAGAGAGAGAGTGGTACGGGAGGGGAGAGAAAAGAGAGAGGGAAAGATGGAAAGAGAGGGATTGAAAGGAGGGTGAATCCTGATATCTGGGTATCCGCTGCCACCTCATGGCCATAAAGGGGACAACAACATCACAAGGCACAATACGTCACTGGCATTTGGACTGTTTCTGAATATGAGGCTAGATATTTGCCCAGAATGCACAATAACTAGCAGTTGAATCACCCAAATCACTTTCGGAGTCAATCATACAGATGGACCATAGAGAGAAGACTGGTGTTGTTGTAGTTGGAGAAATCTGCAGTCACCCCATAACAGGAATCTCTGTGATAACCAGTATTGGTTCATGCAAGCAGTGAAAACTCACTAAATATCTAAGAAGCAGTTCTTAATATAGACCTGTGCTTCCGTTAGCCCCTGATGTATTTCCTGGGATATACAATGGCAACCATT
Organism: Centroberyx gerrardi; assembly: GCF_048128805.1. Classification (NCBI taxonomy): domain Eukaryota; kingdom Metazoa; phylum Chordata; class Actinopteri; order Beryciformes; family Berycidae; genus Centroberyx; species Centroberyx gerrardi. The sequence goes on along the minus strand of NC_135999.1, from coordinate 2,994,411 downwards.
TCACTTTGGCCAAAACCTTCAGTTTGGACAAATATTCAACATTTGTAACTATTCATAATTTGTCCTTATCTTGATCAGGTCAAATCAGATTACTAAGGTCAAGTCAGGGGTCAAGTTGTCTACCATTAGGTATGGTAGACAAGAAGGTTGTTGTAGCAAAAAGTGAATGAAGCTGTTGAAAATATGTTTAAAACATTTCCAAAATTATAGGTGCCGGTATGATTACATGGTGCAATGTATTCTGACAGTTATTGTACACTATTTTCCATAGACTCCAATTATAGTTAGTAAATTAAAGCAAATCCAGAGCAGCTCTGCCTCTGAGAGCTGCTCTGGATTTGCTTTAATTTACTAACTATAATAAGCAGAAATAAGCTGATTGCTTATTGCGCTCCCAAAAATGGTGGTTTTTGGGAGCGCAAGTTAGCTGGCTGGTAAACTTGAATGGTAATAAGGAACTCTGGTCAAAATATAAATAAAAAAATATATAAATGGCAATGACTAGCTAACTAGCTTACCTGGCTAGCTACGGGCTAGTATGGCTAGTTTGAGCTTGGAAGGTCAGCTAGGCTAACTAGCTAATGTAGATAACTATGGTTACATTGCTTTTTTTTCAGTTAGCAGCAGAGCGCTAGGCTTCATAATATTAGCTTCCTCCTCTCTTACCTCTTGTCTTTTTCACTGAGCTTCAATCTAACGTTACTTAGCCAGAGAAACTGTGGTTCTTTGGCTCCGCCCACTGAGGTTTAACTCAACCAATGAGATTATTTCTCCTTCCAGAACAGCCTCTGAGAAATGTTTGTATAATTAAAACAACAATGTGCCTTTTTAAAGATTAGGCTTACATACAAGGTCATAGTAAATGGACAGCCAAAGCTTTTTGCACAAAACGCCGTAGGTGAGACAGCAGTCAGCCAGCGTGCCTGTGGCTCAGTTGTCAAAATAGCATACAAACACACACACACACACACACACACACACACACACATGAAAACATGCAAAAGCGGACGGATGGATCACCAGAGTGGGATTATAGTTTTAGGTGCTAAGGATTTCATGTGTAACCCTGGGATTTGTCACGAATAAGCACCAAGCAATCACATCATCTCATTGTCCATGTACTTGCCGATTAAGTGCGATTTTGATTCTGAATATTGATGCATTTGTCTTTCCGCCGCTAAATATGTGCTGCCTCCTGCCAGTTCAGTCTCTGCTGTGCCAGTTTTGAACACTCCCTTTTTATACTGAGATATTAAAACCTTACAGGAACCCTTCTGGAATTTAATTCTCTTTCCCCCTCTATGTGTTTTGATGATTTGCTCTTATCTACAGAGAGACACATCTACTTTCCAGTGCTTTTTCAGGCCAAGCAAAAAGAAAAGAAAAAAAAGAAAAAATCCCACACAAGTTTGCTGTCAAAGTTCCGAATTTATGCAAATTCAGGTGGCCTGTGAGTTGGCCCAAGCTGTCAATACCGAGAAGGATGAGACTGTCAGATCAACGCTGTAAACTGGGGAGTGATTGAGAGCGTTCGCAAGGGACGGGATCAAGGAGAAAACCTACTTTTCCTATCAGAGGAAATTGCAATCAAGGTTAAATTCTTACACAACAGCTTTTTTCCTGTTTTTTTGCCAAGGGAAATGGGGTTAATATATACAGCCTGCTGATTGATGCTCAGAAACAATCAAAGGGGCCATCTGAAATGATTGGCAGGCCAGTTTCCGCCCCCCGCACCCACAGGTTGAAAATTGACAAGGTCTTTATGTGTCTGCCACTCGAGTGTGATCAGTGTTAGCTGTGTGTGTGATGAATATTTGCGGAGCCTTTCAAATCCTCCAGCTGTCTGATGTTGAGACGGTTCTGTGACTGCAGTGTCTGAAAACCTGAATATTCAAACCCAGAAACCTGCGCTCAAAGTATCCTCATTTAAACTCTTTGTTTTCTCTGTACTCACATACACACACATACACACACACACACACACACACACACACACTTTCCTCTGTCTCTCCCATCTACTGCATTGCCAGAGAATGAACGCCAACTTGTGCTCCCCCATGGTTTATGTGGACGCTAACTTGTTCAGCGCAAACTGATGTTTCTCTCTCTGTCTCTCCCTCTGTGTGAGTGTGTGTGTGTGTGCGTGTGTGCCACTTGCTGTGGATAATTAGTGTCGCCTTCCCGCTGTGCGCGTGCGTGTGTGTGTGTCTGTTTGTGTGTTGGCTGAAAAGTTCATTTTCATGTCTTTATATAGAAACACATCAAGCAGACAGTTGGATATTTTGGAAAAAGCCTCTGATGTTGCGATTCACCTCAAAGCACTGATACAGATTGGAATGTGTTGTTTGTGTGTGTGTGTGTGTGTGTGTGTGTGTGTGTGTGTGTGTGTCCATGGCTGAATGTAGGACAGCCGCATTTGTTCTGGCTCTCCTCACAGACATCATGGCATTTCAAACACTCCACAGTACACAGGTGCACTCGCACACACACACACACACACACACACACACACAGACTCTCGTACACACACATAGACAGTCTCGCTCTCTCACACACACACACATACACACACAGACACTTGTGAAACTCCCTTCCTCCCCAGACAGCTTCAAACCGCTCCAAGTTCCACTTAACCACCTTTTGCATCTCGCGGGTAATTAAAAAAGCTAATTACTAACCTAATCAATTATTGATTGTCATTTCACTCAGCAAAGAATATGCCAGAAATAATACCCTCTCCTTTTCTGTCCTGGGGGCGAGAATGTGTCCTCGGAGGAGTGGCTTTATTGAGATAAATGATCCTGTACTAACTATTTAGACACATTATCAAATCCGGGACAAAGGACAAATTCCAGCGTTGGCCCCGGGCCGCGCTCAACTCAACTCTGCAGATGTCACCTTGATGAAGCCGCCGTGGCGGCCATGATGCACCATCAGCTTTTTAACAGCGCACGGGCTTCTGGAGGCAATGGAGATTGGCAATATTGTCTTTAGCAGAGACGGAGACTGGCAAATAGGAGAAAATCAATAGATGGTATAACAAGCAGTGAAGAACACAACTCTGAGGACTTAATGCCACTGACAGAGAGGGAGGGTGGATGGATGCATGGATGGATGGATGAATAAAAGGCTGGAAAGATAGGTAAATGGGTGGATGGATGCTTGTAGTGGATGTATGGATGGATGGATTTCATAATGAATGGGTGGTTAGATGGATGGATGGATGGATGGATGGATGGATAAAAGACAGGATAGATAGGTGAATGGGTGGATGATTGTAGGGGATGAATGAATGGATGGATTTCATAATGGGTGGATGGATAAATGGATGGGTGGATGGATGGATGGATGGATGGATGGATAGATGGATAGATGGATGGATGGTTGTAATGGATGGATGGGTGGATCCATTACAACTGCATTCCATTACATGGGAGTGAATGGAAGGAAGGAAGGAAGGACAGAACAAATGAGGGAAAGAAGGGTGGAGACAGAAAGAAAGAAAGAAAGAAAGAAAGAAAGACTGAACTTTTGCAACCCGCTCCCTCATTGTGAGTCGCGCTCGATTGCCTAAGTCGTAATTGTACACGAATACGAAATTAGAACCAGACGGACACAGAAAGAGTGAGCGGTATACCACATGTAGGGTCAACCGGCTAATGCAATTACAGCCTATTAGTCCTGTAGGCTAGTTCAATAACAGGCTGGACTTGATATACTGTTAGGGGTGGGGAGGACGGAGGGCAAAGAGGGAGAGGAGGATAGAGATAGAGAAAGGAAGGGAAGGTGTATAGGGAGGTGAGGGGGAAAAAAAGGAAAAAAAGGGATGGATGAGGAGGAGGATATAGGAGGAAGAGAGGAAGGTGTGTGTGTGTGTGTGTGTGTGTGTGTGGGGGGGGGTGTTCATTATAGTGGACTGTATAGATGCCTGGACTCTGTGGTAATTATCTAGATATATTGTTAGAGAGAAGGGAAGGGACGGGCGGGAGAGTTTACTGTGCCCGTCAGGGGGGTTGGCAGATAGCTGATGCTGTCCCATTGTGTGTGTGTGTGTGTGTGTGTGTGTGTGTGTGTGTGTGTGTGTGTGTGCAAGTTAACAGAGTTACGGACTACTCTTTACAGCGCTGGAGTCAGCACTAATTGTCTAAAGTAGATGTAGTGTTAGAGAGCATGAGAGAGTGATTGGAAGAGGAGAGAGTAGAGGGGGGGAGGCAAAAACAATTAAGAGACTGAGATAGATTAGGTGTGTGTGGGTGTGTGTGTTTGTGTGTGTCTCTATCTGTATGAAGACCTCACAAGCATAGAAAGCATGGGTAACCCTCCAAAGTGAGGGGCTAGTTTATTAGGACTTGGGTTTAGGGTTAAGATTAGGATTAGGTTAAAATTAGGTAAGGGTTATGGTTAGGCATGTAGTGGCGAAGGTTAATGTGACGCCTTGTACACAACTTTTTATGTATGAGTTTGACATACATCATTGTTGGCACAAGGATGGACTTCGGATTGGTGCGTAGTCGCAATGGAGTCCCATGGAGTAATAAAAAAAAAATGGAGGAAAGCCTCAATGTTGCCATCTCTGACCAGCCAAGCCTATTTGATCCCACCACCGACAGTTATCTTTAGTAAACAGTTTGGAGGGACAATAACCTATTGGTTACAAAAGCAAAATAATCCTCCTTCATGTAATCTGATTCTAAATAATTGAAAAAATACATTGATGTATATAAAGTGAGATTAAAGTAAATAACACGTTTGAGCGTGGAAATACATGTTTAAAAGATATTAACATTCGTTTAGCCCTCAAAATACAACTTTGGGGCGGAGCTAGATGGAGCGGGGATGATGGAGAAGTTAAACATTTTCAATGCTTCCGACCACAGATGGCGTTGCGTTATCTCTCTGTCAGATGCAAGTATACCCAGCTGCAGCCTGCGGAACGGGGCGGGGCTACAGATCGAACCTGTTATCCCGCCCATTGATGATTTAATTGGTTTAGCGGTCGAAAAAAGGGCGGGACTACTACAGATCGCCTGTAATCTAAATTGAGAATCCATTGTCTGTGTTGGAAACAAGGGAAGTAGTGGTTTATTTACTTAGTGGTAGTTATTCAATTTAGTTTCCTACCGTACATGTATTCGCAAATACCCTGTTGCATGTAAGAAAAGTCAATAACACCAGCAATTAAAATGAAACGTTTATGGTGAAATATATTTATTACCTTTTCGATTTTTTCAAATGGCAAAGACAAGCCATAACAACACAAATACATAGCCCACACAAAGTTACATAGATACATACAAACAAACATAGAGACATAGGCCTACAAATACCCATACCCACCTCCACTAATAAAATAATAAAACAAAGCGTTTTTAATCAGTTATTCTATTACATCTTTACAGCAAATCTACCAGCCAGATATTTACCTGCATTTGGCTGGTGCTAACCCACCAGTTAAATATAGCGTATAGCTAAATATACCTAACTCATGCACTTTTTCAAACACCGTTCCTAAAGATTGTCATTGCTTTAAATGGGAAGGTTTATAATACAAACCGTTATGCTGGCTTGACCACTATGACCCTTTTATGTAAAGTACCTAGCATATATCCTATCAAATATATTTCGAGGGAAAATAGTATTTTATAAGGTTTTACTGACAAGAGCGATCGGTTTCGTGAAACCGGAAGTATGCAGGTAACTCAGTACACCATTGAAAGTCAATGAGATGTGCACCAAAACACTTTTCTCTGTATGTCCCAATTCAGTTCAATGAAGCAGTATATATGAACCCTTTTTGGTCCCTTTGACTCTCCATTGAAAAGGCAGATGTGATGTGGAAGCTCTCCTCGGATAAAGCAATTAATGCATTCTCAGGGACCTGTACCTCCGCCCCCATCTGTAGCCCCGCCCCGATCCCCGAAATTAAGGACTTCCAGTGTATCGTAAGCTAACGCTGCAAAAACGAGAACAAGGTGTTAGGCTTAGTCTACTTTCCATTACTTCCAACTCTGCACAACCATAAAAAGTGACTTCATTCAGGGTCACAAAATGCTAACAGGCCAGGAGTTACATTGCGTAAAACGTTAGCTAACAAGCTAACCATTAGCACACAGTAACACATTGTAAGTCTTTGTCTCCTTCGTGCAGCCAGTTTTGAAAATACCAAAGAGTTACTCTGCACCTTTCTGCGCAACAAATATACGAAACAAAATATACACGTAATAAAATGCCTATGTCATGATATGCAACCAGCTTTCATTAGTCATAGCTAGCTAGTTAGCACTTGAAAACAAGTGGATTTCAAGGGTTAAGCATTTGTTTTCTCAAAAATAACAACAAAATATGTGACAGAAGTATTGTCGGAGTACAGGAAAAGTTATGACAGCTTCAGTAGGAAGAGACTGAAAACATGAAATTTAACATTGGAGTTAATGGGGAGTCTCATTACATGGTGTCTGCCTCCTTCGCTCCGGTCGCATCCTTCCCCTCTGTTTCTGTCTATAGTTAAGAATTGGGGTTGCAGAGCGATGCTGGAAAACTGTGAAAATATGCCGAAGACATGGCTCTTGTCGCCCTATTTTACAAAAACCAGGTGATGGATGAGCACCCCAGCTTTAGTCAGCTGTCTACACTCCAGGAGTGTTGTATCTCCTACTGCTTGGTTATCTAATGTCGACAGGACCAAACAATTTGTCCTTACTCGCGATGACCCTGTTCTAGCATTCTTTATCTGCCATATGATTTAGCTTTACATTTACACCACACTTTAACAGTCACATTTCTCTTTCCTCCATCACTTCAGGTTAAACACAAAAAGTGCAAGTAAGTTTACCAGGATTGTAAATGCAGCTGTCAAGTTGATATGGCAACAAATGATTTTGATTATTCTATTCTATTCTATTCTATTCTATTCTATTCTATCTTACAGCTCAACAACATAGAGGTCAGAGTTGCAGCAAACTGCAACATGGAGTGTGTGTGTGTGTGTGTGTGTGTGTGTGTGTGTGTGTAGGTGTGTGTGTGTGCGTGTGTGTGTGTGTGTAAGAGAGAGAGGGAGAAACAAGCAGAAAGATAAAGCATAGTAAATAAAGTCAAGTTTATGCGTGCTGACGAATAGAAAAGGGAAATGTGTCAAAAAAAGCATTAAAGAAAAGGATGACAATAAACAAAGACAGTGAAACAGAAGAGAGATCTAGTCTTAATGATAATGATGCTGTTTTCCCATATCTTTTATTTATTTTATCTCTGCTGAGATGCATCTCCCCTATAACTCATCCTCTCTAGCTGTCTCTAGCCATACGGAACTGTGCATAATAAAGACAGAATATTCTCTGGACGTGAATATGAAAATGATAGAGGTACTAATTTAAGTGGTGGTATTCTACATTCTGCTTTACTGAAACCCGTTCCTTCTCAAATGTAGAACTAAATAGAGACAAAACTCTTACCAGGCCATTTCATCATCTTCTGACAAGAGATGTAGTGGAGGGTAACCCACCTAGACTCAGTTTACACATTTTTATTTGCAGGAATAGAGTTTTCCCAATGTTTTAGGCTGACATAAATAGAGATGGAGATAAATTGATGGTATACATCACAGTAATAATCATAGTAACTGATGTAAGTTACATGGAAGTACAGGGTAATTACTGTGTAATTGCATAGATATTATCAGAAAGTAACTGATCATTTCTGGTAATAACAAGTAATTATTTGGAATTATAATTTCTCAGTTAAATGCCAGGAATTTCTGGTTATAACAAGTAATTATTAGCATGATAACAGGACTACATTAATGTAGTAAGTTGTGCAATCATTACTGAATATATATATATATGTATATATATGTATATATATATACATATATATACTTAAACTTTGGAAACATTTTCTTATCGGCCTTTCCAATACCGATTATGAAAGTACAAGATAACACCATGGGAACTGTACTGCCAAAAGGCAAGCTTGATACCTCAATATTACACTGATTTTACTCTGTAGTTACTCTATTCTTTGGTTCAATAGGGTGATGAGGTAGTACCACATTATTAATCAGTACCTAGTAGGAAGAAATTTGTACTCAGTGTTATAGGTTCCATGGTTGTAAGAAAGTTTTGCAAACTTGAAATTACCAGTTACTTGCTGATAATTTCTATGCAATTACACAGTGATTACCCTGTCATTTGTGTACTGTAATTTAAAGTGCTACCAAAAGAAAAAATAATGCTTTTCTGAAAATATAATTGAGTTGGTGCATGTTTGCCTGATGATGATCACCGACTGGATGTTACAGTTTACCCGCCTTTTTATTTACTTTTTTATATCTCTGCTTCTGACTCCTGAGAGGAGACTAAAAAATAATTTTCCAGACAATTTCTCTTGGGGACGAGGGATAGTGCAACATTAACTTGCTGCAGAAACAAGTGTGATTTGAATTTCATCTGAAGTCTCAGGCTCTCTAGTCTATGAGTACGGCTTTGAGTTTCCAGAGTGGAGTTCCTATATCATTCCTATATCATTTATTATGATTTGAAAAGTAATACTGATTCGAGATTTGTGTAAGAGACTCTTGATAAATATGGAGGAAGGATTGCAATTAAAAAGTCAAATTAGAGGTCAAAAGGAAGCCATTTAGGAAAAAAACAAGTTTGACTGACAACAAAAGTGCCCATCCATCCATTTAATCCACAACCACCATAACGATCAGCGGTTGGGGTTTCCAGACTGTTGCTGCCATACTGAATAATATAAAATATCTGTCCTCAGCCTCCGAAGACAGGACTGTGGGCTCAGATCCAATGACACACTGACTGTGTTTACATGCACACTAATATTCTTTTAAAGCTACGGTATACAACTTTTCGCCTTGAGGCAGGAAGCGTATTGTTAGTCCCGTCCTCCTCCCCCTCAGTTAGTTAAGTTCCCGCCCCGACACCTGTCACTCATCCTGACGAGCTGTCACCTAGCCCGAGGCTGAGGTAACCGGCATCCGTGAAGCCATTACAGGCGCTGAAGAAGCAAAGACAAGCTGCACTCTGGATGTATGCATGAACATTCATTTGTTATTTTTAATTCCCAAAAAGCTTTAACATTTGTGATACTGTTATTCCATTCATGTATATTAGGTAAATGCCATATCCCATCTACAATAACCCAGATAAACTCTTATCCTGGATAAGGTACCTGAGATATTCCAGTGTAATCCAGGAGACTGACGCATGAAAACATGTGATCTCATTTGCCGTTGGTTTTGACTATCTGTGCCAGCTCAGTTTTGCATAGTATCATAAAGTAAAGTTATCAGAACATGGCAGCAAGTCTTAGTAAACTCAGGTTCCTCACTTCTGGAGTGGAGATGAAACTGAACTGTGTCTTTCCATCATGAAACCTGATGATATTCTTGGTTGTTTGGATGGCAGATGGCATGGCAGTGTGTGATTTATTGAAGGTATAGCTGTTGAAAATATGCAGGACGTTGGGTTTTCTTCAGGATGGATACAGTCATATTCAAAAGCAGCTTATTAAAGGTGCATATGATCCAGTATAAGACTTTAACTGAGATAGGAGCCAATCAAGATGCCTCACACTGAAAGCTACAAAAATAGAGAAGATGCTCCTGTCCTTATTTGCCAGTACAGCCAAAAGGACCAAAAGGAGCAAAATGCAAGCATGGTAGATGCTTTTTTTTTTATTTTTTTTTTACATGTTGCACTGTCCATTCACCCGCAAGGAGAATTGTTTGGAAAATATTGCGGCGCTAATGCAGGATAGATGCAGGATGGACGAACCCTGCATATTTCTGCAGGAGAGGAGAGGAGGAGAGGAGACGGGAGCGGAGAGATAAGGCCGAGGCAAAATATGCAAAACCCTTCTCTCTAAAGGTCCCTTTGACAGCTCAACCCCGAGGCATCTCTCTCTCTCTCTCTCTCTCTCTCTCTCTCTCTCTCTCTCTCTCTCTCTCTCTCTCCTCCTAATCGACTTTATATCCGGGGCCTGTACAGTGACTCAGGTTCCATTTCTCTGCAGCAGTTTCAGGATCTCTCCAGACAATCTGAATGTCAGCCAGACAGACCAATAACGCTATATGGCCATCTGACTCACCTAGAGATGGCTTTTTATTCTTGCCAAGTGGACACACACACACACACACACACACTTTCTCTATCAGACCCAAACACTCTCTCACACACACACACAGGTGCACACACACTCGTGCTCAAGCATACGCATACACATTTATGACATGGAAACGCACACGCACAATTGATTACATGGTGGAGAGGGAGTCTGTGACCTTTGGCTTTCTGCTTGTTGAGAAAGCGAGTCTCACACACACACGCACATACACACACACCTGGGTTTATCTACTTGCAAGAAGAAAACACTTATGCACACACACCAATACAGATACACATGCACACTCGCACACTAACAGATACAAATGCACACATACACACACGTTGCACCAAACATACCTTTGTTCCTCCTCCTGCGGGTCAATACAGCTGTCTGCCTGGCCATGCTACACCTAAGGATGTCAATCAACACACACACACACACACACACACACACACAAAACCCAGACAGTGAAAACAAGTGCTAAAAAGAGTATGAAGCAAACAGGAAGGAAAGACATAAAGAAAGAGTCAACAAAATCCGAGACACCCCAGAGATGGATGAGAGGAGATAGAGGGACAAAGAGAGAGAGAGAGAGAGAGAGAGAGAGGAAGAAAGACTAAAGGGAGGAAAGAAAAAGAGGGGGAAGGAGAGGGCTATTGAGGGAGATGACGAGGGAAAGCGAACTCCCGGTGGAGGTCGGTAATTAAGAGCACCTCGTTAAGGAAGCTCTCAGTGACTAATGGACGAGACACACAGGCGTACACACACACCACAGGGGATGAGTGATGGGCAGATGCAGATATTTAACAGCCTCTGTAGTGAGATCTTTATATCTTTCTCCTCTCCCCACCTTCTCCCCTCTTTTCCTTCCCCTCTCCTCCTTCTCGTCTCCTCAGCCTCCTTATAATAAATCTGAAAACACACAGTCTTTATGTAGTTTGCGTATCCCTCTGTGTCCTTAACTCCCATCTACACTGCACTCTGTTTCTCTGTGTGTCCTACAATAATGTACCTACAGCAAGAACGTTTGAAGGACTTCAACACCCAGAGATCCTGTAAGGTGATGTCAGTAAACTAAATGTCTTTTTCTAATTGTGCATTCATGTGCTTGCGGCTATATCGGAAAAGCAATATTTCCTACTTGGAAATTTCACATGAACGCCCTCCAAAGTCGGACGATAAAGTCGGAAACTCTGAGAAAAGTTTGCTGAGTTTCCGAGTTATGACGCAATGGTGACCTTTACCCTTCTCAACAAGGTGAAAAAATCACGTTTTGTGTCAGTCAACAGTAAGAAAGCATATGCAATCAGAGTTTCTATGTGTGACAAAAGGTGTCCCCCAAGGTTCAATTTTAGGTCCTCTCTCATTCACTATTTGATACTGTGTCAACTTTAAACTTTATTATCCATATGCAGTTGGCTGTTGATAATATGCAAACTTCATTCAATAGAGAAACATGAAAAATCTTGCCAAGTGCAGCTTTAATGTCACTTTGTTATGCTTGCTAACTGAATCTGTATTTCTGTTTTTTTCTTAGGCAGCTGTCCAGCTCTATCCGCTTCACCTCCTGAGCATTTGGTTCACCAGGAGCTGCTTCATGTTGTTACGATCAATTCATGGGCACACACCGCATCATGGCATGCGGTGTCTATCCACGGCTCCTCTGTCTATACTCACTGTGATGGAAAGACTGGGCCGCCTGGTTGTACTCTAGAGGTTAAAGAAAAAGCCTTGTGGAGGGAAGGTCATCCCAGGACGGGCTGGAAAAATGTTGGTGCTGTCTAGAGGTGACCTTGGTTGTACTGGGCAGCTCCCAGGTGTTATGTATGAATGTGTTACTGTATGAATGTGAAGCAGGGTGTTGCTGGGGAAAAACAGCGAGCATGCTCACCGTGACTCTTTGAATCTGTCCACAACAAGCTCAAGAAAGCAATTGAGTGTGACTGATGTTTTTGTAATGAGTTCCAGGCGACACTACAAAGACACAAAGACACCACAGCTCTCCTTTGGGTTCCTTTACTGGCCACTCTGCAGTGACGTAAAGTGTGACGGGGACAGCAGAAGTCACTACACCCTCAGCCACACAGTACAGGTCTTTCTTTTCTGGAGGGTGCATAAAATAAAATGAACCCATGCCCCACGAATCCCATACTCTGCAAGGTAGGTAAAGTGCTAAAACATATACATTCAATGTTTTGATGCAAAGAGATATCATACATATGCCTACATGTCAAATTGTACACAAACTACAACTCCCATGATGCCGTGAGACACTAGACGCAACAGCGGCAGCTTCAAAGAGAACATGCTCAAAGAATGCAATTTCTTTTACTCTGGAGATCGACAAAATAACGAGAGGATAAACTTCACATTTTACACATTCCAGTACTCATTAATTTCTGTTTCGAAATATCAACTTTGTATCTTCTTGGTACATGCAAAACTAACTTTTTTGAACAACATTCTGTCAACGCACCTATCTCTCTCAGTTCCAGCTCCAGCTGAGAGAAAAATGGCTGCGCGTGCCCGTATCCAATAGAAACGGTGACATAGCAACCACTCTGTTATATATATATATATATCCTTTATTTAATCAGGTAAAAGTCTCATTAAGATTAAAATCTCTTTTTCAAGAGTGACCTGGCCAAGAGAGCAGCATAAACATTGACAATAGACACAAACAATACAAACAGACAAATACAACTGTCACACACTACAAACGAGAGAACACAGTATCCAGTTAATATGCAATACAAGGTCAAGGACAAAAATTCAGTTATGATGCAAATTCAATTTACATCTCAAAGAAAACGTATTATTCTTCTTTCTCTTTAACTGAAGAGTACTGAAATGGTTTCCATTATGTAAAGAAGAAATATGCAAAATAAATTTAAATTACAAAAACTTGTCCAACCCTCCCTTCTTTTGTTCAGTGATCCATTGACAGCCTACTATTCTACTATTTACACATGACCAAAACACCAATTCACTTACTAAAGAGGGGCTTAAAGTTTGCTGGAATACCTCACCGTTCCACTTTACCCAGGCCGTCTCTTTCTGCTCAGCCATTGTCGCTCTCCTCGAACACGCTGTGCACTGTAGCTTACTGTCGTGCTTGTCAGCACACCAGGATGAGAATTGCAATAATGATTGAAGTGACTGGCAAAAGGAAATGAGAACAAATTGGCCTGGAGTGACTGAGTTAGTTCTGAAGGGTCCCTATTTCACGGATTCCCATAAAAATAAGGTCTAGCTATAGGGTACAACACAACGCCCAACCACTCCGCCCCTGCTGAGAACGAGCTATAATTTCTTCCGTATCATTTTTGATTGAATCACTTTCTCATCTGGTGACGCAATTGCATTTTTAATGGGAAATTAAATTGAGTTTAAATTGTTCCCTGTATTTAAAAAAAAAAAAAGGGAACTGCCTGCCACGTTGATTGAGGAATAAATTCACAATTTCCCCCTTCATTTTTCCTTTTCCTTTTTCATGTTCGCTCCGCCCTTCTTTGGAGACTCATTTTGTCTTGACGCTGCTGTTTACTTTCGCGCGATCCTTTGTATAACCGTGGCAGTATTTGTTTTTTAAGAGGCAGACTGGAATTAATGCGTGTGATTACTTTCCCCTGACTGATTAATCGCTCCATTTTTTTTTTGTTTTTGTTGCAGTTAAAGTTTCACTTCCTTTACCAACATGCACGTTCTCATCATTAATAATGGTTGATATTGTTTTGTCGCTCTGCTTTACTGTATCTGCTTGAAGTGCACACACACACACACACACACACACACCACTACCACCACTCCACAGTGATGAATGATGATGATGAATTGCCATATGATAAATGATGATATCCTGCCTTAACAGTCCCAAAGAGACAGACAGAGAGAGAGAGAGAGAGAGAGAGAGAGAGTGGAAAGGAAAGAAACAAAGGCAATATTAGATAAAGAACAGATAAATAAAGAGAGAAGCAGACAGAATGACAGAAAAGGAGTGATTAAGAGAAAATACAGGGTATCTGCAGGTCCTAAAAAGTCAAAAAAGTTTGAAGATAAATGCCTTTAAGAAGTATTAAAATGTCTTTAATACATTCATTAGAGGTCTCATTTTTCCACCATGCAATGACAGTTTCTTTTGCGCCACATGTCCACTCTTAGATTAATACAGGACAGGGTTTGTGGTACAATATGCATCATATCTGCTTTACAAAACATAATTGGATGTCATTCCTCTTAACAATTAATTTCCTGCCGTCCTTTTTTTTCTCATTCTGCCCGTTTATAGTTTCAGAATTTTCATTAGCCGTGTTCAATCAGAAATAGGCCGCGTTTGCATTTAAGAGGACTTCATTTAAATTTGGCTCTCTGAAACCTGCAGATACCCTGAAAGAAGGGAGTGGGCGAGAGTGAAAGGGTGAGGAAGTGAGAGAGCGAGGGCGACCAAGACTGAGAGAGGAGAGAGAAAATAGAGAGAGAGTGCTTGAGTGTCTAATACCCATGTAGGACTGGTGTATTTACTGCACTGTTAAGCAGCACTCGTTTATCTTATGAAAAACCTATTACTAACACACACACACACACACACACGCATACACACACAAATGCACACACACACATTAAAATGCACCAAGCACACACACACACACACACACACACAGAGAGAGGGCCCAGTGACACACATACATGCACACACACATAGACGCACATACATATTGTACACACAAATGCGCACGTACACATTAATGCACATGCACACACACATTCAAATGCACCCAAGTAAACACATGTATAGGCACACACACACACACACACACACACACACACACACACAGAGGGCCTAGTGAGGGCAGGCTCCCTAGACAGCTCCTCTAATTAGCTCCATATAAATGAATGGGTTAAGCGGAGTGCTATTTATGTGCTGGTACTACTAATGCAGTGTACTCACTTGTGTACCGCCCCACACACACACACACACACACACACACACACACACACACACACTCTTGTGCGGCAGAGTATATATATATATTTCACCATCTTCTCCATCCTCCTGCAAACTTAATGATGCATCCAGGATACTTCATCTGGATTTCAGAAGAGCGAGACAGGACAGATAGAGAGAAAGAGAGAAACAGACAGAGAAGAAGAGGGAGAGAAAGAAAAGTTGGGGCTTGCAGAGATGGAGCTTCTTTTTCTGTACCTGTAAGGATTTATTTTGCATTAAAGAGCATTGGAAAATAAGGCTATCAATCCAAGTAAAACCTGTTGACACTCGCCTAGATATCAAACACTGACTGATTCCAAAAGCAGAAATACCTTTATCACCATGGGACAGAGGGAGGAAGAGGAGGAGGATGTGGAGGAGGAGGAGGAGGAGGAGGGAGGAAGACAAGGATGTGGAGGAGGAGCGGAAGAGGAAGGAGGACAGAGGAAAAGAAAGAGAGTGAAGGAGGAAAAGAGCAGGAGAGGAAGGCAAATAAAGGAGGAGGAGGTAGAGGAGAGAGAGAGAAAGAGGAAGATGAGGAGAGGAAGAGAAGAAAAAGTGAGAAGAAAGAGACAAAGGGAAAGTAGCGAAGAAGAAGGGGGGGGAGGTAGAGGAGGAGAGGAAAAAGGGAGGAGAGAGAAGATGAGGAGGGATGTAAAAGAGGAGAGAGAGAAAAATGGAGGAGCGAGAGAGGAGGGAGGAAGGAAGAGAAGGATGTGGAACAGGAGAAGCGAGAGAGGAAGAGGAAGGAGGACAGAGGAAAAGAAAGAGAGTGAAGGAGGAAAAGAGCAGGAGAGGAAGGCAAAGAAAGAAGGAGGAGGTAGAGGAGGAGAGGGAGAGAAAGAGGAAGATGAGGAGAAGAAGAGAAGAAAAGGTGAGAAGAAAGAGACAAAGGGAAAGTAGCGAAGAAGAAGGAGGAGGAGGAGAGGAAAAAGGGAGGAGAGAGAAGATGAGGAGGGATGTAAAAGAGGAGAGAGAGAAAAATGGAGAAGTGAGAGAGGAGGGAGGAAGGAAGAGAGGGATGTGGAACAGGAGAAGCGAGAGAGGAAGAGGAAGGAGGACAGAGGAAAAGAGAGTGAAGGAGGAAAAGAGCAGGAGAGGAAGGCAAAGAAAGAAGGAGGTGGTAGAGGAGGAGAGGGAGAGAAAGGAAGATGAGGAGAAGAAGAGAAGAAAAAGTGAGAAGAAAGAGACAAAGGGAAAGTAGCGAAGAAGGAGGAGGTAGAGGAGGAGAGGAAAAAGGGAGGAGAGAGAAGATGAGGAGGGATGTAAAAGAGGAGAGAGAGAAAAATGGAGGAGCGAGAGAGGAGGGAGGAAGGAAGAGAAGGATGTGGAACAGGAGAAGCGAGAGAGGAAGAGGAAGGAGGACAGAGGAAAAGAAAGAGAGTGAAGGAGGAAAAGAGCAGGAGAGGAAGGCAAAGAAAGAAGGAGGAGGTAGAGGAGGAGAGGGAGAGAAAGAGGAAGATGAGGAGAAGAAGAGAAGAAAAGGTGAGGAGAAAGAGACAAAGGGAAAGTAGCGAAGAAGAAGGAGGAGGAATCTGTCGTTTTCAACCGTAAGTGATCAAACCAGAGCAGAAGATGAGTGGTTAGCATAGCAGCAAACGTATGTTGTCAATAAATACAGATTTTTTAATACATATTTTATTATTTGACTCTTTATTAAAGGCATGATGATCTGTAACTAAAATATTGTGATTAGTATTATTGTTATTACTACGAAGCTACTACTGAAAGCTCGGTAGCTAGCTAGCCTACTTCAGCTCTAGTTAGCTAGCAGTAGCTTGCTAGCCCAAACAAGACTTTGAATTGTGTATCTTCCGTCAAGACACACTGTACAGTACGAACCGTTAGGTGCCGAGACTGCGTTGAGAATTCAGTCGCGTCAGATTAGTGGATGCATTTTTTCCTTGCAGTGTACTTCGGCCCAAAAATAAAGAGTTCTACAGAAAATAGTCCCTCCAAACGCTCCAGCCAGCCCTCTAATTGACATTGGACAAACAGTTGTGACAGGGATTCAGTCTCTAAACAGAAAGGACATCCCTCCTCAGTACTGGCATCCAGGTGAACCAGATGTCTGCTCATGCTCATAAGTGTAGCTCCATGTACTATCCTCCACTGGACAGCAGCCGTCCCTTTTCCACCAGGTGACTTATACAGGGACTACCAGCAGGCTTTTGGGGAAATGTGTGGGCCAAAAAAGTCAGTCCACCTCGACACTTTCGTCCCCGCCTGAAAGCGTAAGCAAGTCAAGTCAAATCAGGTTTATTTGAAAAGCCTTTAATTAATCACTGGCCTTAGAACTCTAAATGAGAACAAAGAAAAACTCCCACAGAAACTCTTTTGGCTCTGTGGTGGTAAAAAAACACAAAACTCCTCCACCTCCTCCTGCCACTCCTCTACAGCCAGCCAACTACATTCAGTATCTTTCATCTCAAGCGTTTTAACAGCTGCCTTGACCTTGGCTGTGGAGGGAGAGGTTTACTGCTGACAAAAGACACAAATTTGAGCCTTTCCCAAGACGCAAACTTCTGCTTCCCCAAAGTTTCCAAAACCATTCAAACGTCTCACAAAAAATGCTATCGTGTAACAGCTTAACTTTAAAGTGCCGAGATGAGTTCAACTTTACAGTAGAGGGCAGGCATGAATCTATAGTGTGAAACCAGCAGGATGAATAGAACTCCCCAGTAGGCCTAACCTTGAGTTAAACACTTGGGACAAATAAACCCAAACGAATCTGCACTCACCCTGCTGTTTGACACTGAATGCATGTATGCTGCTTTACCACTGGATGTTTAGCCATGTGTCACTTCATCTGATTGAGTGAGTAGCCTAGATAAACAGGTGGATGGTAGTAGGTGAGGTTCCTCGCTTGTCCCCTCTAATGTGAAATCAGTAGTACAGTACAAATCCCCTCCATTATAATACATTCCCTCTGATTATACTGTACTAATATTTCCTTCAGTCTCTTAAATATTTCTTGCCACTGATTGGGAGCATGTACATTTAGGAAACAGAAACCTATCACCTATCTCAGGACTCACCATCACAACCCTCCCCTTAACTGTGTTAGTGCTAGTTAGCACATTTAATGACGACGGCGTATTAGGGCCATTGTAGGTGATTTTATGGTGGGAATAATATTCTGAGATTAAAGTCAGAAATTTACGAGAAAAAATCATATTTTTGGCAAGGAACTATGTTGCTTCACTTTGCAAGGTAGGATCAACCAAGTGGAACACTTCAGTCTCCACATCACCATGCCACACTGCTGAACATGATGCCACATGTCAGTGAGGAGGTGCAACAAACATGGTATCAAGTTTACTTATCTAGATAGTGAAATTAATGAAGTTGGTAGGTTATGAATCAGAAATAATTCTTTTTTTTTTAGTTTATTTAGAGTTTTTTCTTGCTCATTTCTGACTTTAATCTCAGAAATTGAGTTTTTTTCTCACAAATTTCTGACTTAAATCTAAGAAATTCTGAGTTTTTTCCTGTAAATTTCTGACTTTAATGAGTTTTTTCTCAGAATATTAACCCCCCTCCTCCCGGCTGCAGTAAAAAAAAATAAAAAAATCATCTACAACCTTCATTATTTAATTCTAAACTGGGAGAAAAAAGAATGGCTACCCATGCACTAAAATGAGTCCCAAGGCTGATGATAGTATTTTATGACATCATGAAATTCCAATGGGCTGTGCGTTTTTGTTCGATGAGAGTAAAGTGAGTTTCGAAAGCAAGAAATCTCAGCACTTGGCAAAGTCATCATGGAGTCATTGGTATTGATCAACAACCCTATCAACCCACTACAGATATATAATGGTCATTTTGTGCAATGGGGCAATAAAAAATCGTACTTACTGTTACAGCTTTCTCAAACAGTAATGCTTCGGTTTATTCAGGAAACTAACACCTACCGCGTCTTAATGAACTCTTCTGTATCAGGAAAGCAATCTTGTAGGTTAACATACTCATTGTTTGCCTGGATCTCAGTTACAGGTAGCAACCCCCCCCCCCCCACACACACACACACACACACACACACATATAAAGGCTGCACATCCTGACCTGGGCTCAGCTCCCTCTGCTCCTGGAGAGCCTGCAGCCACAGCTACTGTTTACTAGCGCTGTCGTTTCCCCCCGGATTCAGCCTGTGCTTACTCAGCCTGTCGTTCAAATATTACATTGGGATTTTACAGTCTGTGTGTTTTGTTGCTGAGTCTGCTCCCCCCCTGCCCCCTGGTCCCTTCCCCTGTCCCGGGTCAGCTGGACGGAGGCCGGTTTTGTCCACAGCCTGCTGTCTGTGCAGGAAAGTGAAGTGCTTGTGGTCAACATCAATGCGCTCAAAACCTTTGATGCTGCCAGATCTGACACAATCACTCTAAAAGACATTTCCCAAGTCTATAGAGTTTCTATCCAAGTCGGGGGGGGTTTTGTGAGTATCAGATTAGAATCATAAATCACAAAATTCAACAACATTTCTCCAATTTTGCAAAAAAGTCACTTCAGCATTTTGGGGAAGAAAGTTTTTTGGGAAAATTTCAGTTTCCCCTTTCAGAGTGAAAGAGGGTTTACTTGATGCAGTACCCTCAGCCAGTGGTGAAACTTGTATCAGGGTTCCCACTGGTTGTGCAATTTCTGGAATATCATGGAATAGGAATTTAGAGAGGCGTTTTCTAGACAGGTAAATCAAGGAATTTCATAAATTATGTGTTAGAATGTGTGAGAATATGTTTTCCAACTTGTTTCACACACTCATTGCATTAGATGGTTTTCAACCCAACTGTAGCGGAAACCAGACCCTTTTAGAAAAACAATGAACAAACCAGGAAGGAAGAACATTTTAAGATCATGGAAGCGCTCTGACTTATGGAATGTCATGGAAATGTCATTGAATTTTACATCATGGCCATGTGGGAAACCTGTATACGAATACATCGTTAAGAACATCATTAAGTTCCTCTTTCAGAAATACAACGTATTCACTCCGCCAAAAAACAACAACACTGCTACTAATCACACAGACAAGAAAACAACTACCACTGAACTAGACCGTAAATGGAAATATGCAAATTCAAACGAAAATGAGAACCAAAATCACAAAGCAAACAACACACACCAAACACACACACCCAACTCCCAGCATGCAAAGCGAGAGAAAGAGATGGAGGGAGGCATAGAAAGAGAAAGACCTGAAATCCTTAGTGAACTTTGCCGCAGTCGATTGAAGTAACTCACTGACTTGCATCAACTCGTCGAAAACTTTGGTACAAACTCGAGTCTTAATGAGCACACCAAAACAAACACACACACTTTCACACGCACAGATGATCCACCATTTACAATTCTCCACTTCGTAATGAGCGCAAGTTCATTATTTCCCCCCGTCATTCATCATTCAACATCATTCTCCGTGGCATCAATAAGTCATGGACGTGCTTTTTGGCCATCACACCTCCCCATATGCCTGCAGGGGAGGCGGGGTGGTGAGAGAATATGTGTACCCCCCTGCATTATTGAGCAGCCCTGTGTTCACCAGCTGTTAACCTGTGCTGCATAGAGGGGTACTGTGTGTGTGTGTGTGTGTGTGTGTGTGTGTGTGTGTGTGTGTGTGTGTGTATGCGTGTGTGTGTGTGTGTGTGTGTGTGTGTGTGTGTGTAGAACCTGATTATGGCTGATTACCTGTTGGGATTCCATGAATATTTTAGATCCTCCAAAATCAGGTCTGAAAGTTGATGATGATGATGGTGTGTGTGTGTGTGTGTGTGTGTGGAGAGGGGTGGAGGGATGTGAAGAAGTCTTGTGCTATGCTCTATACTACAAAAGTGCAACATTGGGTTTTTAATTTGTCCTTTTCTTAAAATATGTGATAAAATCTGTCAATCGGCTGAAATAATTATACTTTTTCCCAAAGCAGTTTCACCCTTTGCAAGAATCTTCTAGAAACAGGTGTCAATACCTTGAACAAGGCAGAATAAGGCAGATCACTGCGCTAGTATTGAGAATATGACTTGATTCAAGAAAAAAAACCAAGTTGATTTGTATTGGAAACAAGTGAAATGACTCCACGGGCAGATTTCATCGTTTTGAAAACTCATTATTAGACAAACTGACTTGTTTAGATGGATATTTTCTGCTGTATTGCTTTCGCCTGGGTGTTATGATATATGCTGTAGGTTTGTGTTCAATAAATAGTTTGTTATCCAAGCTGTTATTACAGTTTCAACAGAACATTACAGCATACCTACTTTATTTTGACTGGCATGCACATCCCAATCAGGTAGCAACATCCATCATCATGCTCTCCAGATGTGTAAACTGTTGCAAGAGGCTGAGACATATAATTTTATGCAAATATGCATTCCCCATAAAATTGAAACCTTAACACTATCCCGCTGCTGAAATGGTTTTAATTGTATAGATTAAAAATGCTTGCAGCACAAATCTGTCAGTATGACTTGATAAATGAGGCTCAGCATCACTATCTCATTACAGCAAAAACAGCATAGTAACTAGATGGGAACAATTACAAAAGAAGGGACTGACGTGAATAGGCATTTCCAATATTAACTGTTAAACATAATTATGAAAAGAAAATTAGAGGGAAAAACACCAATTTCAGAATGTTGTAATAGGAAAAAAAGGATGAGCTTGTAACAATAGAAAGGCATTTCCATTCCATGCATTTAATGACTTATGGGAAAAGAGCAAGGGAAGAAGGGAGGTAGGAGGGAAGAAGGGAAGGAAGTGGTTGAAAAAAAAGAGGGAAGGAAGGAAGGAAAGATGCAGTAAGGAAGAGAGTGCAGTGTCTAACAGGAATGGAGCAGAGAAAGTGAGGGAGAAAGGGAAGAGATGGAAAAGAAGCAGCCTTCTCCATCTGTCTCTTGTCGATGTAACAGAGCCGAAAAAGTCTGTTAAATTCCCTGACTCTAATAGTGCAGATCATTTTTGCTGTTTGTTTTAAACTTCTCAGAGCAGCAGTTGGGTGGGATTTACAACATTAAGACAATTCAAATGATAATTCAAATAATAGTTCAGTGCTAGATAGCTTGTTAGTCACAGAACTTGCATGTTAATTAAACTTTGCGAGTCTAAACCTTCTGGCTCTCAGTGTAATATGGCAAACTCCACCCATCTGGTACTCCAAGCAGGCTACAACAAATTCCAAGATTTGTTTGTCAAATACCATTTGACCCAGGCCTCACAGAAATACTTCACAGAAATTCCATGCTATACAATCTGAAGTACTATCTTCTTTTTATATCATGAAAAAATGTTTAAATTGAGTTTCACTGTCGGAAGCCTTGTGGATGACTAGCGGCTAAGTGGCTAACACGATTTTCCATTAACCGCAAAGTACCATGTCTTCTGCAACTAAACAAAGCAATGAATCGTGTTGAGATTCACCTCTCGACACACTACATGGCGTAAGCTTTTAGACGATTTGCACATTTCTGTCATTTTAGGGCGTAGAAACTTACAGAAAAGACTTTGGAGAACTACAACGTAGAATGTACCAACTGTTATTGGCAGGACTGATAGGGAGCAGACTGTCGCTCATGGCAGGTTTTCACCTGTTGACATTTTGCTAAAGTCTGAGTTCAGGCTTACGATAGTAACTCAACATTTTTTCATTTTTTGTGAAGCTGTAGCTAGCTAGCTAGCTGCCGTATCCATACCGCTGTTGCCTTTGTAGGAGATGGAACATTCCAACTAGCTAAACGCCTGCCGTAATTTCACAAGAATCCAGTCAGTAGTGTAGTTTGGTAACTAAACTATAGACAGGGGTGGAAAGAGAACCAAAATATCCACTCAAGTAGAAGTAGGCTACTGTTACTTTGCTGAAATTTTACCCTAAGTAAAATTATTTTACTGCTGCAAAAATGTACTAAACCCACTGACCCACTAAACCCACAAAAATTCTCCAAGGCGCTAGGTATAGTTCATTTATTTAACCTTAATTTAACCAGGTTAGTCCCATTGATTTAAGAATCTCCTAAAGGGGCATTACGTAATCTCTGACTTCTATCAGTGACCAGTATGATTCACAACAACATCTTCTCCTACACAAGTCTAAGGCACAGTTGAACAGTTGAAAATGCCAGTAGGTGGGGGAATCGGGGTGTCTTGAAACTCCAATGGGTGGGGAGTTTTGGTTCCATAAGAGTACGGGCCAGAAGGTGACTTTTGAAAGGCAGAAATCTCAGCAGCTGGTGAATAAATCCTTGAGTCACTGGTACTGATCAATAACTCTATCAACCTCCTGCAGATATATTATGGTCATTTTGTGCTATGGGACAGTAAAAATCAGACTTATTTACCCCTATTTAACATGGCCAAGAAAGTCAAAGCCACTCAAAGGAAGGCGCAAAGAAAATCAATGTAAAATACAATCAAAATCATATAAAATGTCCACCTGACCAATATAAAACCAGCGGGTTCATGGGGTTAAAACCTTGAACTAAAAGCAAAGATATCTCCTAATTGAGTCTACCAGACGTTTCTTCATTATCAGTTTAAACTCACTGAGACAAACCAGCTTTTTTCAGCTTTATATCATCTTACAGCGAGTTCCATGAAGAGGCAGCAGAACATAAAGGTCATTTTGCCTAATTCAGTTCCGACCTTAGATAGAGATAACAAAAGCAATTCCTGAGAACGTAAGAGTAATTTCCACCAAGTTTTTAGAGATATAAGAGCACAAATTGTAAGGTGGCAGACCCAGAATGGATAAAAATGTACCAATGAATAAGGTTACGAGTGGACAGGGCAGGCCAGTCGCCCCGAACATAGGTACAATAATCAGTAAGATCTTTACAGTCAGTAATAAATGTTAATTCTCCGAGATAGGTTAAGACAAAGAGATGTTGGGAGAATATAAAACATCGGCATAATCAAGTACCAGCATTAAAGTGGCGGCGACAAGTTTCTTTCTAGCCGCAAAAGAAAAACGCGACTTGTTCCTAGTCATAGTCATTGGAGTCCTCAAACTACTTGAAATCTTCCCAATTTGTTGCAAAATAAAATAATACTTTGAAAGCGGGACAGGCAGCAAGAGAACGGAGGAAAATAACTTGAGAAGAGAGAGAGAGAGAGAAAGAGGAGAGGGGGGGCGGGGAAGGAAAGGAGGGGCGAACTAATTAAGGAGAAAGTGGCAGAAGGAGAGACGGGGAAAGAGAGCGAATTGAGTCAGAAGGCTTTATTTGTCTGTACGGATGCGTGTGTGTTTGGACATGCTTGTCTAACTTCTAATTCCTCGGCAAAGTCAGAGGAGTCTTTCATTCCCAAGATGAGTAAACATTGGCCCACGTTCTGTCATCACGACTGCTGCGCCTTCGACCAAAAACAGCTTGTTTGTTTCCCTCTCTCTCTCTGTTTCTCTCTCCATGCCAACAGATAACGCGAGTAAAGGACTGAGCGTTGCCAAAAAAATACCACTTTTTAAAATTCAATTATTGTTTCTCATCCATCTGCTAAATGAGAAAATAGAAGAGGAGGGGAGGAGATAACGCATATAGGCCAAAACGTGCGTGCACGCTCACATACACACACACACATACCACTCACAGTATGGGATTCACACCTTATGAATAATTCATGCTTCCGATGCAGTTATTATTAACGCCACAGTTATGATTTTTCATATTTTTACTATTCATATGCAAAGCAGGTGTTTGGCTTGTTAGCTAGTAGGAGACACTTTGTTTCATGTTCTATTGGCTAGTGGGAAATTCTTAATGTTCAATCTGTAAATCATCCAAATGTAGGCTGAGAAGGCTGTGTGTGCATACCATGTGTTTGTGGTGATGTGGGTTTGAACCTGGTTCATCACCTCATCTTCTCTCTTTCAGTCCATGCATGTGAGACAAGTCCTTTGCACACCTATTCTTTGCGCTGGTGCCAGTGGGAAACAAGGTCAAAGCCTTGCACAAAGGTTTTAGCACAGAAACGTCAATACGTTTCACTGGCAATGCAAGAGCGCAGTGTGCGGGTGTTGAAATTCTTTCATCTTCTTTGTCACTCTCCTCTGTATCCTATATAATAGAATTTCTCCCAGTGGTACAGTTAAAACAGGAATCATACATATCTTAAAGAGTATCTAAACACCAAACCCAAATCTGTGTAAAGCCTGACATCTAATGGTAAAAAGCATTCTACTGAAATTACCATCTTTGCTATTGGCTGGTCTTTGGTGCCAGGTCACCACATGTTGTACTTTATAGAAGGTGACATCACCTGGCTCCAAAGATCAACCAATAGCAGATGTAAATTTAAGTCGCATGGTTTTTACCATTAGATGTCAGGCTTTACACAGATTTGGGTTTGGGGTTTAAATGTGGCCATTTGTTGCAATAAAATGGTTATAATGCTGCTCAATGCTGATACAGATAAGAGCCCTCTCTAGATTCTAGGTTTCTAGAGAAAATGTCTCCATGTCAGAATTTCTTAAACTTTCTCAGCCTGGGACCTTAAAGGAATGGAGTTGAAAGGACCACCAAACACATAGAGAGTTAGCCCCTGTAGTTCCATCTCAGCCTTCTGCTACTGTAGGGTGTGAGCATGTCCAGAGCATAGGACATAATGAGGTAAATATTGGACTTTTGGACGCACAATGCAATCGTTTGGATACAAAACACTTGAAGTATGCTGCACGAGCTGTTTGGAGAAATTTGCTGGACATTTTATGCTTTTTTGATGCCGTAAAAAGATGTCCCCTTTAACTTCAATAGTTAAAGGGGAATGAACAACAGAGGCTGCCTCTAT
Organism: Centroberyx gerrardi; assembly: GCF_048128805.1. Lineage (NCBI taxonomy): Eukaryota > Metazoa > Chordata > Actinopteri > Beryciformes > Berycidae > Centroberyx > Centroberyx gerrardi. The sequence continues at coordinate 2,968,544 of NC_135999.1, read as the reverse complement.
TTCTTCTGTATAGGCTATTCCTTTGTGTTCTATAATCGTATTCATGTTATTCCTGTAGTAGTACAGTATCTACCACAGGGGAAATTACTTGGCGCTCCATGTATTGATGATTCGATATATAGTGTATTCTTGCTTTGCTCTGCTTAGGTTTGACAATAGACTAAAAGTTAAAGAGGGTTTGTGTCTGGAACGTAACCAGTTTGAATCTCTAGACTGGCTGAGAGGATTGTGGTGGGAAAGTGTCACTACTTCCTCAACAACTACTGTTGCGGTACCATTGAGCAAGACATGAACAACAGTAGTAGACTGTGGTTGTACTGGGCTCGTGTGTGAAACTGTATTTATTTGAAGATAGATATTGCTGAAAAAGAGCGTTCTGATCATCAAAATACTTCCCTGGATAAATAAGGGTTACAAAACCTAATCTGCAAGAGGGAGCAACTGTTTTGCTATTTAACTTTTAATAAGTTTAGGCTTATAAACGTTAGATATGAATTTTATTTTTATTTTATTTAACCTTTATTTAACCAGGCAGGTCAATTAAGAACAAATTATTATTTACAATGACCGCCTGGCAAGAGGACAGAAGGACCTCTCGAAGGGTAAGGGGAAAGGGGGACAAAAAAATTAGTAATAAAAGAAAGGCAAAAGAAACAATCCAGATAAGACTAATGAGACTATCAGACACAAATGTTACATACATCACAGAGGCAGAGAAACACAACACAGTATGGGAACTGGGAAATAATCAAAACACACACCAAACAAACAACCAAATAAAATTAATGCTTCTTGACTGAACTGATTCCCAAATTAATTAAATCATGTTTGTTCAGTTGTCAGTTGCTCTATAAGTAGAGCCACAATTCTTCTTTTCTTCTTTATTAAAGAAATGCAAATGCAGGATTTAAACCACAGGATACCAAACCTTTGATTTAAAACTCTAAAGCAAATTAAATTCTTTTTAATTTAGCTCATGTGTCACTACACTTGGCCCACATTGCCTGTTCAGTGGGGAAATGCTGCCACAGCAGACAGTGACATTGGTTATATATATATATATATATATATGTATATATATATATATATATATTATTTATATATATAAATAATGCCAAACTTGGGCTGAAATGTTACTTTTGTCAATGAACTATTTTCAACAGAAAAAAAACAGCATGTATCAATATTACATTTGATGGAATCAACCCCTTTAAGCTGCTTGATACTCAAGCATCACTGACTTGATGCTCCATAATCTTGTTATTACTCCTTTCGGTCACTAGAGGTCACAGATTTACATACTTTGAGCTCTTCTTGCCTCTTGTATCCTCTCTTGTATCCTTTGCTGCTCTGTAAAGCACTTTGTGGTAAACACATCTTGTTAAAAGTAAGATATAAGATGCACACAACCACACACACACAAACACACTCACACACACACACACACACACACACACAAACACATTATACAGTATGCAGCCACTGTTCTCCTCCACTGGATTCAGTTTACAGCAGATCAGTGTCCAACATGCTGTTCAGGATCTCTGTGTAAGGATTACTGGGAGATGGGAGGCTGAAGATCTGAGGCACTGAAATCATGCAGGATACAGACCAATAATCCACACTAAAATGTAACTAAGTACATTTACTCAAGTACTGTACTTAAGTACAATTTTGAAGCTCTGGCTTTACTTGAGTATTTCCATTTTGTGAGACTTTCTACTTTTACTCCACTACATTTTAGATGAAAATATTGTACTTTTTACTCCACAACATTTATCTGACGGCTGGAGTTACTAGTTACTTTGCAGCATAAGGTTTTACAGTAAAACATACGATAAGCTCATAAAATATGATGCATTGTTAGAGTTTAAAGTATGGAGTAGTTAGACCTAGTGCCACTTGGACCACCTACAACATTAAAATACTTCTTACAGGTTAATGTTAAGCCGAATTAACTTTTCCTTTTTTCTTGTAACCTTTCTATTTCTACTGGTGTAGTTCCCAGAGTCTGGAAAACTGCTCATGTCGTCCCCCTGCAGGGTGGAGAAAGGAGTGATCCAATCCTCAGCACAGCACTCTTTCTGCCATCACTTTGGTTGTGAATGACATTGTCAATGCCTTGGATGAGAAAAAACATTGTGCTGCCATCTTTGTGGACCTCTCCAAGGCATATGACACTGTTGATCATTCCTTGCTTTTACATATTTTAAGTAATGTTGGTTTTAGTTCAAGTGCTTGTGCATGGTTCCTGAATTACCTATCTGATCGGCAGCAGTCAGTGAACTTGGGAACTATTCGTTCAGAGTTTTTGCCGATAACTAAGGGTGTTCCACAAGGTTCAATTCTGGGTCCAATTCTTTTTACGATTTATATTAATAATATCTTTTCATCTTTAACTAATTGCCATGCGCATTTATATGCGGATGATGTATTGTATTGCAGACTCTGCTCAGCTAGCTGTGGAGAACCTGCAACATTCCTTTGACGTTCTCCAAGCTGCATTTAATGATCTTAAACTTGTACCGAATGCACATAAAACTAAGTTTATGTTATTCTCTAGAGCTAGATGTAATGGTAGCAAAAACTTTCATATTTCCACTGTACAAGGATCCATTATTGAGAGAGTTACAGAATATAAATACCTTGGTATTTGGATAGATGACAAACTCACATTCAAATTTCATATAGACAATCTTGTCAACAAATTATGACAAAAAACATTTTTTTTGTATAGAAATAGAACTAACTTTCCTATGTTTTGTAGGAAAAGGATTGTTGAAGCTGTTTTTCTCTCTGTCATGGATTATGGTGATGTAATTTATAGGCATGCCTCTGCCTCTACTCTTAAACCCTTGGATGCCGTTTACCATTCTGCTCTTAGGTTTATTACTGGTGATGTTTATAGCACTTATCATTGCATCCTGTATGGAAAAGTTGGGTGGTCTTCTCTGTCTGAGAGACGTGATAAGCACATGTATTTATTTATCTACAAGGCCCTTATTGGGAAGCTACCATCTTATATGACATCTATGCTAGACTGGTCCTCTGGACCACATCACACTCGGTCTAATGACTGGCTTTCACTACAAGTCCCTGGAGTTTGTACTGAGCTTGGAAGATCTGCCTTTTGTTATTATGCTCCGACCGCCTGGAACTCTTTGCAGAGCACCCTAAAAATTGATACTTTAGTAACCCTTGGACAAGTTAAGTGGTTATCACTAACCACTTAACTTCTGTTTGTACCTGTTTTAATTGATTTGTTTTATATCTTGTATCTTTTATTATCTATATACTTGTTTTTATTTATTTGTTTTTATATCTTGTATCTTGTATCTTTTATTACTGTACTTATATACTTGTTTTAATTGATTGTTTTCTTTTATCTTGTATTTTTTATTATTATTTTATATCTTTTTATATTCAACATCATTGTAAATGAGGGCCAGCCCTCAATGATTTTCTTCGAGTTTAAATAAAGGTAATATAATATATATATAGATCAAGCAGGAGCTGAATTAACCCTAACTGTAAACAATTTTTGTTTTCCACACAGGAAAGGAATCACGAACATTGTAATACTGTGTATGGTACATTGTATGAAAATATAATCCGGCCTAGGGGTCTTGTATATTTTCCATTTGAAGTCATCTGGAAACAGGCCAAGGACGCGGACAGCGATCCGGTCCTCAGGGAGTGCGGAGGGACTTTGGTCCTAAACGTCCATCTCTAAGCTTACAACTTTCCTTGGTTACGTGAGTACTGAATGACTTAATCAACATGGGTAGGCTATTAATAACAGTAAAGTGTTGGATGAGGGAAAGAAGAAAGAAAAGGAGAAGCGAAATAAGAAAATGTCAAAGAATAAAAATGATAAAGAACAGAGTTCAAAACCCCCTACAGGGACCCCAGCTGATGTAATGTACAGAAAATATGGGGCCTGGACTGCGATAAAAGTGCCGCGAGAATGGGAAAAATTGACAGATGGAAAATTTCCAAAAACAGGAACATGGGACAGAAATATTATGGTGGATTTAAAAGACAAATTGGATGAAGCTTCCCTTGACAAATTATGACGATGTGTTTGACTGTTGGTGGAAAGAATCTTCTGATTATCAAACAACTACCCCGTCCTCCAAGCAGGATCAACGCACCGCCATAACTGCCGCAACTAACCCAAAAGTAACTAAAAGTGAAGTAAAGAGGTGGCCGGCTAAACTACACATGGCAGACTGACAGATGCTGAACATTTAACACGGTTCTGTTGGGGTGCAGGACTGACTGAAAAGGAATTGGATAAAATTAGACGTTTCCATCCCGAAAACCTACAAAAACAGACAATGATGGCTTTTGGTACCTGGGCAGAAAGAGAAATTAACCCTGATGTTAACAAATTTATTAAAAAGGTGATGTCTGCCGGAATGGACAAAACAGCAGAAGTCCTGATAAATTTAACTCGCAACTCCGAGCCACCTAAATCGGCTGGAATGTATCCAAAATGTCCTGTAGTCACACCACAAGGGCAAATCAATTTCCCAGATGTGGATGATGATATTTTCACACTCGCTGCCGCAGTTCAGTCACAACAAAGGCAACAATTGAGAGCAGAGCCGCAACAGCAGCTGCCAGATAATGAACCGGGTGTAGTGGGAGGGAGAGAGGACGAACAGTCAGTTTCTCTCAGGTGACATTTTCATGGTTCAAGGTTCAATTACAACTCTACATATTTTTAGTATGAGCCTTTATAGGCTCAGAGGGGGGGACTGTAGAGAAAATATGTACTATTCCAATGTATTGATTATCATGAGCTCATCATGTGCTTTCATGTGCTTTCCATGTGAGGGTTTATGACTGTCATGCATAGACAAGATCCTGTTGTTCCTGAGAAAAGCCTGGTTAGTCTGACCCTTGTGAGAGAACTGCACCATTCCCTTTGCTATGATGTACTTCTCTCCATGCAGCATGTATCATTAAAGAGAATACTAAATCAACGGACGGTGAACTTGTCTTTATTACAAAAATTATTCATCAGAATGTTACTCAGAAGAGTTCAAACTAGTAAAAAAAAATGTCATATTATACAAAAATGGCATTACTGCAAAATATATACTGTATATACAGTATATGTTAAGAAAAAAAATATTTTATTTGAAATGCACTGCCTGGAATATTGACTGTGTTTCTAAAGGCCACACTGCCTGTCTGGATGTAAACCCAAACCAAACAACACAACATGGGTACGTCACTTAAAAAAGCAGAAGGAATGCTAACTTCGTGTTGCAAACTTAAAACAAATACATGAAAAAGAAGTTGAAACGAGACACGAGACATGGGGCCGGCTTCAATTCACTTTGATTCGCTTCCTCCAAAACATTGAAAAGCGTTTTTGCATGAGAAGGCTGTCATATCCAATTGGAGTGGGAGTGAGCGTGCAACACAACAGGGTTTGCCTTTCGGCTGAGTCGCACCTTGTTTGTCACAATCAGTGTCTCAGTCGTCTCTGTCCTTTTTAACCGGGAGTTCATCTCCACTTCTAAAATGAAGTGGGTTTAAGAGATGGAATGAATAAGAGAGAGGGATCATGGCTCCACCTAGTCAGTCAGTTTTATGGAAGGAGCAGGTGGGCCTCATCGCCGGTCCACTTGTTGCATTGAGAAGTGATTGGGAATGAATGCTGTATCATTAGTGGGATGAATTGGAATGTAGTCTCTATTTCCATGAGAGTGGCTCTGATAAAAAAAAATGGGTTTGCTCTGCTGAAAACAGGAGATGAGGACCTCTGCTGAGGGAAAAGGATATTACCATTGGTGTGATGCCAGTCTCCTGTATTTTCTTACCTTTACTTCTCCAGACAAGTGACCCAAAACCTGGTAATATTGCTGGTTTTTGGGTTTAACCTGATTTTATCTCTGTGGACAGGGCGGAGTTTGGTCTCAAATCACCCATTCTCTTCATTCTCTCTTATCGTGCCTACTGGTAAAAATATACCATCGAAATGCCACTACTTTGTGATTTTTCTGGCAGAACCTCTGGAGTGCCTACAACTATACCCCGAGGATTATCACATTACCACTGTGTTGCAGTGCTTAATGCAGCGTATGGCAGAGTGTGTATCCTCCAGCCAACAAAAAGGCAAACAAGGCCATAAAAAGATGATAAGATATCAAATACCAGCCATGGCAGAGAGAAGTGGCTTTGTGTTGGGATCCAGCGACTGCATGCTAGAAAAGCGGTAGGTTTACACTGCTTTTTTCCTCTCTAAATCCTATGTGATGTCTGGATAATTATACATATTTTACAATTTTGAATGCACATTATGATATTTCTTCAAGATTTATGCATGCATGTCCATGTTTTATAGTTAGATAGCACAGAAACTGCCCTTTAAAAGATTAAAGTAGAGATTGAAACACTTTTTTTGAGTTCAAATGGGAGCAAATTTCAGTCTGTGTGAATGCTATTGTTGTTTTGTCTCCCAGTCAGTTCAGCTTGACAGCAATGTAGCAATGCTTATGCAATGTGCTGTGCAGTTGACTGTAGCTTGCATGATATGAACAGTATGTCTATGGTTCACCAGCGTATAAGGATCCTGTATCTATCTTACACCAGTGGGGCAAGAGCGCAGAAATAAATATGACCAGAAAAAGCTCTTCTAAAAACAATGCTACCAGTTTCTTCCTGTTTTTCAGCCAAATGGAAGCAATATTTGATGTCTTACAACAGCATCAGGATCAAACCCGATAATAGCTTGTATTCTTCAGTCATAAAGTATAAAGCCCTTATATTTTTAGCTAGATCAGCCAACAAAAAACTGTTTCTTTTGCAAATGGCAGTCCCCAGAGAGTCAGTCTGACAAGCAGTGATGTAGAGAAGCCTTTAGGAGAGGTTATAGTCCGCTGTTAAACAGATGTCTTCTATGTGTTGATAGAAATAGAGCTATAAAATAGATAGGCACGCTGGCACTTAGCCAAAACACTACTTAATCACACGCTGCATGAGTTATGCTGTAAATGAACTGTGGAAATTGGTTCTGTCTTGACTAAGGTGACTAGGGGAATAAAGGAAATAAAGAATGAAAATCACAGTATTTTTCACATTGGTACTTAGGAAATTGTCATATAGCAGCAACCCATGAAAAATCCATTTAGTTTGTAACTGCAAAGCAAGTTTTGCATGTCTACCACTGTTTAAATGACTAGTGATTAAATTGATTACTGATTGAGAGCAACAGTTACACTTAGAATGGGCGTCAATGGGAAGGGCTGCATGGCCTTTATATTCAGTCACATACATGCCAAAAAGTACTTAGAATCATATGAACTGTGTCAAATCGTTATGATAATATGATACATGGTCTTTTTGTCGGATCAAATGTCAGATTATAAAAATATGATACGCAAATATATTTTAGTCAAGAAAAAAATATGAATTCCTAATCACAGGTTGAATTCATTTTTCTTTATTTTTCGAGAAATGTTATTGTGCTGGGAGTTTTTCCTTGTGTGCATTTAGGGTCTAAGGCTGGGGTGCCGGGTAGGTTAGGCTATATAGAATAGGTAGATTGTTTGTCTCGCTAAATCTGCTCCTACCTACCTTGTGTTTTTCATCATGCTGTCCTACAAAATTTTGTTTACCACTGATTGTGTTTAGTTAGACCTAGCTAGACACACTCTCTGTAAAGCCCTCTGAGACATGCTTGTGATAAAGGGCTATATAAATAAATAAACTTGACTTGACTTGACTATTGTAAGTGTAGTGTATAAGTATATATATATATATATATGTAATGAACACATTTTTAAACATGCTTTTATACAATAATCATAGAATGTATCATGAGTATCAGATGTATAAATATTACATGTGGCTATTCGTTATCAGTGTAGCAGTTCGTTCAGGTTCAAGTTTTGAGTCTTTGCTCTCTGGTTTCTCGTTTGGAAATAAACTTTATGACCTGACTGAACCGTCCAAGAATAACATGAGTTTTATATTTGACTTTCTATTGAAGGACATGAAGGACTGCTGGCCCTTAAATGCAATCAGCTGTTTTATGATTGTTTTCACAGATGACGTTTTACTGAGGTGATCTGTCTTTGGGTGTATCTGTTACCTTTTTATTGCTTAGGCCTCCTTATATTTTAATTTATGCTGTGATATTAGGCATTCTGTATACACCAGCAGAATTGCCCTTACAGATCTTTTAACATGTTTATTTATTCATTCATTACCTCCGCCAAGGAGGGTTAGGGTTAGTCCGTCTGCTTAGCAGGATATCTCAAAAGGTTGGGCACAGATTTGCACAAAACTTGGTATGAAGGTTAGTTATGGGCCAAGGAAGAACTGATTAACTTTTGATGTCAATTTGCCAAAACGGGGGGTGGTGGTGAGCATGGCATGTCACCAAATGGTGCATAACATCCTTGCAGGGTAACTCCCTTTAAGTTACAAGTAGGAACATTTAACTGTTAACTTGTTATTGCTCTCACTGTGCTTTAGTGGGTTTGTTGATTTCTTCATTGGGAGTCCAATTTGGATTTTACCTGTTGCTGAGCAAGCTATGAGGTTAGAGATAACTAGAGATAATATGTGCTATACAAATATTGTTTCTTCCGTTCTTGTTTCTCTTCTTCTTCTTCCTCTTTTTATTAGGTGACCTTCAGCTCCACTGGACCATGCTGAGCAAACAAGAGAGGCAGTGCTGGCCCATGGGCAAACGTCTGATCGTGGGTTGCCTCCTCATCAGTATAAGCCTGCTCTACTGCCTCTCTTCATTACACATCCAGTTCAGTGTGCCTGAGTAAGACTCATTATATTCCGTGTATTACTAGCAGCACAAAGATACCAGTACTGAGGTATAATGCTCATACCTGGCATCAATGAGGCATCAGCTGAGTACCTGTGTAATGTCATTTAATGATCGTGAAAGGAAAGGTATGCTGCCGTTTGATTAGTTTAACAACCCTACAAATGTGAGAATGTATACAACAATTACACCATGCAAACTCCATGGTGTTGGTGCACCTCTAGTTTAAATGCATACTATGGAGTACAACATCATATAAAACTGCATGACTTTATTATTCAGTATAGCGTGATGTAAACCTAACCTTTTAAAACTTATTCTAAATGCTAAACATAATGAATGCAATAAGTGCATTCTTCACTATTCAAAATATGAAAAGAAAAATACTGGACAAACTCACAGCTGGAGACGTCCTCATAAATTCTTTCTGCAACTTTGTAATGTGTCCAAAAATAGCCTGTTTGGTTAACTGTCCCGTGTGATTACAACAACAGAAGTGATGTTTTCTCCTCTACACTCGCTTTTCATAAACAAGGAAATATAAGAAGTATGATTCTGCTAATTTGATCTGAGCACAGTAGGACAGTGCATGTATTCAGTGATGACTAATGTGTGCAAAATGTGTTTCAGTGGAGAGTTTTAGTGTCCCATGATGGTCTAAATGCTGTTTCAGACGCTTTTACATCCTGATAAGAATAAAAATCTGGGGGAAACATTGAATCCTTATGTTTTTTTGGCATGAAAATGATCAAATTTAAAGCACAAATATTTTATATCTGTGACTTCAGTCTAAAAATATTGGTATTGGCCTTCAAAAACCCATATTAGTTGAACCCTGGTATAGTTATAGTGTTCAGTGCAGAACAGTAAATGCACAATGATAAATTATGGCACCATTTTACGATCTGACCATATATTTTTACAGGTTTCCAGTGCCTCACTCCTGTACTCACCGTCCAGCCCAACACCCCGCCCTGCCAACCACAAACAGCTCCCAGCTAGCTGATAACCAAATGAACCTTTGCACTCCCAAAATGGACATCATGTTCATGAAGACCCACAAAACAGCCAGCAGCACCTTCCTCAACATCCTGTTCCGCTTCGGAGAGAAGCACCACCTCAAATTCGCCTTCCCCAACAGCCGAAACGACTTCTTCTACCCCTCGCCTTTCCAGCGCACCCAGGTTAAAGGCTACAAGTCCGGAGTGTGTTTCAACATCATGTGTAACCACATGCGCTTCAATGCACCCGAGGTGGCCAAGGTGCTCCCTACGGATACTTCCTACATCACAATCCTGCGAGATCCCGCGGAACTCTTTGAGTCGTCCTTCCACTACTTTGGTCACGTTGTTCCTCTGACCTGGAAGATACCAGGGGAGGACAGGATGACCGAGTTTCTCCGCGATCCAGATTACTACTTCAGCCCAGACGGCTTCAACTCCTTCTACCTGAAGAACCTGCTGTTCTTCGACTTCGGGCAGGACAACACCCTGGAGCCGGGTGACCCGCGGGTAGAGGAGGCCGTCGGGTCCATCGCTGAGCGTTTCCAGCTGGTCATGCTGGTGGAGCACTTCGAGGAATCGCTCATCCTGCTCAAGGACGCTCTCTGCTGGGAGATGGACGACCTGCTCTTCTTCAAGCTCAACACCCGCAAGGAATCCACCGTGTCTAAGCTGACCCCCGAACTGAGAGCGAAAGCCCTGGAGTGGAACGCGATCGACTGGACGCTGTACCGACGCTTCAACGCGACCTTCTGGGAGAAGGTGGAGGCGTACGGACGGAAGCGAATGGCGGAGGACGTGGCGGAGCTCAGGAGGAGGAACGCGGAGATGGCGGCGATCTGCATCGAGGGGGGTCACGCCGTCGAGTCCGGGAGCATTCAGGAGGCGGCCATGCAGCCGTGGCAGCCCATCGGAGAGAAGACCATCATGGGATACAACTTGAAAGGGAACGTGGACAAGGCCCATCACGAGTTGTGTCGTAAGATGTTGACCCCGGAGATTCAGTACCTGACAGATTTGGGGGCCAACCTGTGGCTCACTAAGCTGTGGGGCCATGTGAGGGAAATCATTAACTGGTGATGAGACCCATGAGAGATAACTGACTGAGCTGTTGAGACAATGACTGAAAACTGAATGAATTTTATTGTGTGGTTGTTAGAATTAGATGAGGTTTATTTATTTTGCTCGGTGTCACAATGAAACAGCATTTTGAAAGCATCTTGCTTCCGTAATATGAAGTCCTTCCAGTTGAGACAGGATGTTGGGTAACGTGGGGAGGGATCATTCACAAGTGTCCGACAGTGTTAACCAGTAGACAGCAGTATCTGATAGGGAGAGAAAGTCAGTTTTATATGATGGGAGGGGCAGATTGCTCAAAAATCTGTGATGGTATTGGTTGGAATTTTTATGTTCACCTACTGGTACGCCATTAGTAAAAATATGGCGCTGGAAAGAAAGTTAATGGGCTTCTGATATATTATAAATATATTCACATGACATGGAAAATTAGCTAACAAGGTGATAAAGTCATTTTTCATTTGGGAGTCAAAATTAAAATGCGAACTGTTATGATATTTGTTCCCCATGCACTCTCATAGGAATAAATAACAATATTCTTATCATCGTCCTCGAATTAAAGGGAAGATTACAAATGTGTTTAAATGCATGTACATTAAATGTCATTTTGTATAATTTTTTTAACATTCTCTCTCTCTCTCTCTCTCTCTAATGCTCTCTCTCTTTGTGTTGACTTTAGAGAGGAGGATTATGAGTCACTACATTTTGACAGCTAGAACAGAATAAATCCTTAATCCAAATGAATAAAGAAAAGGGCCTGTCACAGAAAACAAAATCCTGGGAGACATTTTCCCGTCTCTCACAGTACTATTATTATTATTATTATTATTATTACTATTTTAATTTAACCTTTATTTAACAAGGAAGTCTCTTAAAATACAATATGTCAGCATCAACAATAACAATCACAGCCAAACATGTAAAACAGAGCAGATAAAATACATACAACTACAATACATGATACACAGGGAAAGGGAGAGCCTTATTAGAACTAGCAATGACACACTTTCCATGAAGTAACTTGGATGTTTTTTTTAAGTCCTGACGAGAAGGTAGTGTGTCTAGTCTAATTAGGCCTTGTAGATTGTTTTGTGCTCAGCGTGCATAATAAGCACAGGCAGTTTTACCTAGGCGAGTGAAAACCCTGGGCACATTAAGAAGCAGCCACTTAGTCGACCTAGTTTGGCAGCTGTTTGAGGCAAAGGTTAACGTGTTGCAGAGATAGTAAGGAAGCTTATCAAAGATAGCTTTTTAGATAAAAGCATACATATGAAGCAAATGAAGTGAGGTCCAGCCAACTAATTCAGAGTATGCGGTAATGAGTAGGTGATTTGGCATTTGTATCACATAAGGAAGCATAATAAACAGAATCCAGCTTGCCTAACAGAGAGGAGGCTGCATGCATATATAATACCTCACTAAAGTCAATCACAGACAAAAATGTGGATTGGACTAGTTTCTTGCCTCAAAAGAAAAACATTTCTCGGATGGAAAATAAAAACCTAGTTAACCTAAGTTTATTTACGGTTCTCTATATTTACATTAAAGGCTAGCTTTTCACCCAACCGTATGCCAAGTTATTTATAGGAGGGACCCTTATCTAATGCTGCCTCCCCTAGTGTACATTTTCCATAGGTTGTGAGTAAATGTCATGATTTTTTTTTTTTTTTTAGCATTTAAGACTGACATCAGCTATAGAAGTGAGACTTGAAATGTCTGAAATGTGACCTGGAGCTCACTTGATTAAGGATTAAGGGAACAAATCCATTGTAAAGATGACCGTATCATCTGCATATAAGTGAATCTATGCCGGGTGGATATCCTTTCCCAAGTCATTAATAACAAGGACATACAGTGTCATAAATGGGAGGGACCCTACACATTTCAGTAGTGTTGCAGAGAGGAGGCAAGTGAATGTTCCTGGTTCAGTGTGTTGTCTGTAGACATTGCCATGCCTCCTAACGGCCACTAGGGGCAGATAGGCTAATCTGGAAAGAGTGAATGTGCTTCGCATGTAAATATAGAAAATAAAACAGGAGCTAAAAGAGAGCCCTGGGGAACACCTCAAGTAATGTCTAAGTTTTACTTGCGGTTCTCAGCATAAAGACATTTTGTTCTGTCTGATAGGTAGTTTCAACACCAGAATATTGCTTCTTCCCTGCAATCGCGTCCCTGCAACAATTGTTTAGGGCTGCAACTAACGATTATTTTCATTGTCGATTAATCTGTCGATTATTTTCTCGATTAATCGATTAGTTGTTTGGTCTATAAAATGTCAGAAAATGGTGAAAAATGTCGATCAGTGTTTCCCAAAGCCCAAGATGACGTCCTCAAACGTCTTGTTTTGTCCACAACCCAAAGATATTCAGTTTACTGTCATAGAGGAGTAAAGAAACCAGAAAAGATTCACATTTAAGAAGCTGGAATCAGAGAATTTTGACTTATTTTTCTTAAAAAATTACCGATTAATCGATTATCAAAATAGTTGGCGATTAATTTAATAGTTGACAACTAATCGATTAATCGATTAATAGTTGCAGCTCTACAATTGCTCATGAGCTACAGTTGAACACCTTAGACAAGCCAACAAACAATGCTGCACAGTGTTGGTTCTTATCAAGGGAAATTATAATGTCATTGGCCATAAGCATGGCCGCTGTCACAGTACGTTGCCCTGACCTGAATCCTGAACTGAACTCCACTGAGAATGTTGTTTTCCATCAAAGATCGCTCCAACTGTGTGATCACAAGTGATTCAAAGACTTCAGCCAGGATAGGAAACTTTGAAATAGGGTGATAATTATTTACATCTAGTAAAGGTAAAATATATACAGATTTACATACTTGGGGAATGGAGCTTAAAGGGTCTATGTGTAATTTCTGGTCCAATGCTGGCCTTTTTTGTTCAGCGTTGTCATTGCAGCAACACTCTGCCCTCCGTACAGCGAGACCGTCATCAGCATGTTGGGCAGGCTAGACCAACAACAGAACCAACAACAATGAACATTCTGTCATGTTTTACCGAGTCAGCGAATTTTTTGTTCGACGGACATTTGCCGTGATTAGGATGCTGACATCACCACGATTCCTGTTGTCTGTGGATTTCTGGAACATATTGAAGGTAAGGAGCTAAAGTAACTTCCCTGGTGCATAAATGGGCCGATCCGTTATAATTAGAGCTGTTTGGAGGATTATATACATGCCGAATTTACCAGAACACCCTACTGGTTAGTAATAGTCTCAAATTATATTTTCCAATGTGTGTTTTTGCCGATAAGCAAGGCAAAAACAAATTCCCAGATTTATTAACTAACTTTGGCGTGGGAGGAGGGCCTTCAAACAGCAACAAAAACATCAGCCTCGGCCCGCTCTGCGTGCACCGTGGCTGTTCACTTTGTTTCTCTTACCATTCTCGTACCTTCTCGTATCATTTGGGAACCTCTGCTGATATTTACTAGTCATATTATGCTTAAATAAAGCAAAAAATATTACACATTTAATCTTTAATATCGGCGCAGGAGCAAAACTTTCTTTCAACCGTGTCAGGTAAAGCAATTTGACAATGTCATAGGATGGCATTTCCCATTATCTTGAGAGAAATAAATCAAAACTCATAAAACAACAGAAAAAACATACATCTTGGGACACTTAAAGTTACATATCTACCACTGCAGAATTACAGCAGAACTGCCCTTTAAAGAAGAGGTTACAGTTCACTGTAAATTAATCAAGATGTGCTCTGGTCCCATACTGACTGAAACAGCCCAATAAAATGTATTTGTGCATTAAAATACATGTGTTCTGCATTTTCACCTCTAGATGGCAGTCATGAACAAGCTTACTGAGTATTGTGGCATTATTGTAGGCAATGTGTGTGTGTGTGTGTGTGTGTGTGTGTGTGTGTGTGTGTTGTGTATATGCCTTTGGAGCCAAGCACCCAACATCTAAGTTTGGTTGTATCCATAGGTTGTATCCACACACACACACACACACACACACACACACACACACACACACACATACACTATTGGCAAAATGCCAAAAAATGGAGAAAGTAATGGATTTATATGAATATTTCTGATCAAAATAGCTGTCAAGTCTTGTCATGGTGGGGTGGAAAAGCCTCTGAAACAACATTTAGACTTTCCATGATGTGACAGTGAAGCTGTCCATTGAAACCAGTACTAATGGTTTTTTTAAGCAGGGTGGTAGGTTAAGGAGAAAACCAGTGTTGGAGGGCTTTTTCTTTTCTTTTCACAAAGCTGACTGTGTCACGTTTCATCTACACATGCTCTGAACAGCCTCCTGCTGCTGATTTATGCCTTTTCTTCCCTCTGTGCACACAATGCAGAGGAAGGGTCACTCCCCCTCTTCCCTACCTCCTTTACATTCTGGGAATCCTGTGTTTTTCATCCTGTGTAATGTTGGTGGTCACGTGAAAAGCAGAGAGAGAGAGAGAGAGAGAGAGAGAGATGTACTGTGCTCAACTTACAAAACAGAGACAATGATGAACATGTCCAATGTCTAATTTGCACTGTACATATATGTGTTTGTGTGTGTGTGTGTGTGTGTGTGTGTGTGTGTGTGTGGACTCTGGACCATGAGCCAAAATGAGTTATTTTTGGTGGTTCCTCACATGACTATGTGACTGTTACACTCAACAGGAATTTTCCACCAAGGACAGTATGTATTGTGTATGTGATGTGTATCAAACTTCAGATGGACTATTCTGATTGGAGTTGAGCTTTGCAGGATCCAACATCTTCAAACAAAATCTAAACAAAGTGGAGGGGATGGAGGAAGGGAAGGGAAGGGGTGGAACTTATGATTGGTATTCTTTATTCAACATATTTGTAGTTGTCATGTTAGAAGTAATGTACGCTACTTTGTACCATGTGTCTAAATATATAGACACTTCAGCAGGGCGGATGCTTGCAAACATGGGGACTTAAAGGAAAATCCGCCTTAAAACACTACTATAAAACAGCTATTATTGATGTACTTTGCAATTCTGGGTCCATTTTGTTGTTTGGCGGTGTATTTTTATTCTTCCCATGGATAACTGGCCAAATGTAGACAATGTGACGTCACACAGAGATATTTCCAGCACAGCTACGATGGAGTTTAATAGCAGAAAATGCTTCGGCGATCTAAAACATCAACAGTAAATGCCGTGGGTTTATTGTTACTTTAATGGTCATATTATTTTTAAGTTATAACAATATCAATAATACTATAACCATTATTTTTAGAGCACTTATCAAAGCTGAATTTCAAGAATGTAACTCAAGAGCTCCAGAGGAAATGCATAGAATACTTAAATGATGAATTAAAATGAAATACAGACCATTGCTCAAATGAAAGCCTAATAAAAGCTATTAAACAATGTCTTACTTGCACAACTGCGAATGTAGTTTATCTAATTAAATGTCCTTGTGGCAAACAGTATATAGGTAAAACAACCAGACACGATTCGGATTTGGAATACTGTGCCATAGAACTAATAATAAAGGTTACACTTAGGTTTGATAATAAAAACGAATAAATCCTTTTGAATTGTTTCTTGTAAATTATTTCTTGTAAGATTTTCATGTGATATATATTCTTTCTTTAAAGAGACATCCATTTGTACAACAATGTTGACTTTTTACTGCTCTGTATTTGCATCTTAACCATCTGTGTGTAATGGTGCATTCCACTGGAAGTCGGAGGTCGATAGTTCCGAGTTGGAATTACCGACTTCCGATCTAAATGCGTTCCAGCGCGTCTTCTGGGGAAAACATGGACGCAACAGCCTTTCCCCATTAACGTTAACGGCAGCTATTAATGCTCTAGTAATACTAGCAAAGACTTCTATCTACTAACGAAGCACAAGTCACTGAATTACGTTACAAATGGGAACCACAAAGTTGTTACAACACGTTTTCCTAACACAAAAACTACATATCAAGTAAAATCAAGTTTTATTAAGTACAAATTGGTGCTGTGACCCAGCTGTGTTTAAGTCGGTCTGGGAATTCCGACTTGAACGACCGTTCTGTTGCACTTTTCCGTGTTGGAAGTCGTTTTTCTCTGAGTTCTGAGTACAGTGGAGTGCACCATTAGCTCTATAAATGTATAGTATCTATGAGCCTAGTCTCTGATTGGCTGTGACACAACTCCTCCTTAATCAGTGCAGTTAATTACTTGATATGCTACAGGTGTGTGTACTCCCTCCTGTTTGAGAACCGGAGATGGTGTAAACCGGAACTTTTTCTTTTGTTTGTGCACCTGTTGTTATCCTAATACATTTTTTACACTATAGAGCACGTTATGTAAATAAATATTTTTCTATTTTTTGCATCAGTGAGCCTCTATTTTGGATTATTCCTTTTAGGGCCAGTGTGCGCGTTCTTTTCATCATCTTTCAGCAACGAACCTATACGCACCTGAAGGTGCTATAGATTGGACATACACAGCTGTCTCGTGTGCTCCCCCCTCTGCAGGCACTAGATGGCGCCAGAATCCACCTTTCCTGCTGCTGCTGCTGTCCGTGGAGACCAGGATGAGTCATTCCACAGATGCAGACCTTCATGGTGACTTAGGAGAAAAGTGATTATGCAACCGCCGCGGACGCTGACACACACACACACACACGCACACGCACACGTGCACACGCAGATATAAAAAGACACGCACTTGCTCACACTGACGCACATACTGGGCATACACACACACACACACACACTGGTGCAAACACACACACCTAAATAGACATAAAGACCCTGATGAACAAGTCACACACATATAAACACATTAAACGACTGTATACACACACACACTGCCATATATAGACATACATCCAAGGACAATGGTGCATGATAATACGCATGCAGACAGATACAGAAACACATGCGAACAAAGACACACACACACACACACACACACACAACATTGTCCTTCACAGAGAGGGGGAGTAATGATCCCTCTGACTCAAATGGATTAGACAGAGCAGACTGGATGAAGATGCTCACTTCTCTTGGCTGGTGGCCTTCATATATAAATATATATATATAAGCAGCGCTGATGGGAAATGCTGCCAGCTCCATGTTACCAGGAAGGAGACGTACGAGGAGAAAGAGGAAACAATCAGTTCATCACAGAGTGAGACAGAGGCTCAAAAGAGACGGATGTGAAAATGTGTGAAATGACTGGAGATGAGAGGGGGGGAAAAAAGAGGAATGATGACCAAGAGAAAATGACACAGAGACAAGGCGTTTAGTCTTATATCCAGTCTTAGAATGGAAGTGAAAGGTTCGGCCAATGAGATAACGTCACTTGTGTCCGATGCAGTTTCACTTGTTCCGGGAGTGTTCAGAGAAATAAGTGTTGATGTCTTGAAACAAGGCAGAATAAAGTCAAGAAAATGACACTTGAGTCGATTTGCATTGGACGCAAGTGTCATTATCTCATCCCACTGGCAGATTTCATGACTCATCTTGAGAAAAGTAAGACGTGAAGACTCAACACTGGACGACTTGACTTGTTAAGATCCAGAAACATTTTAGTTTGTTACAAGGTTGGATGGAACAAATGATCCTGATGTTAACGAACTATCAGAGAAAGTTCTTGAAACCTGCTCTGTTGAAAACTTCCTGTTTTGTGTGTGTGTGTGTGTGTGTGTGTGTGTGTGTTGTAATCACTTCCTATTGCGCAGGCAACAGCTTGTAGGAGGTAGCCTATACATAAATGGATAGCACATATCCTTCCTCTCTTGCTCTTCACACACAAACATAGGCTTGATGGCCAGGCTGAAAGAATTCACACGCTACACACACACACACACACACACACACACACACACACACGGAAACAGCTGACAGGGACACGTGTATCAGTTCTGTGTCTTGGCCGCAAGAAACTGCGGTTACCTGACACAGGAGCGCTTGATTTATTTCATCTTACCGCAGATGTGTCCTGTTTTGAGGCTGCTTCTGTGTGTGTGTGTGTGTGTGTGTGTGTGTGTGTGCAGGTGTGTGTATGTGTGTATGTGACAAGTCATACCTCAAGTGTTACTGGTTCAAACGCGAGACCTCTACCGTTTGAGAAAATCAATGCCACCTCTCACAAAACAATTGCTGACATTACGGTCGGAGTTGTGAGTCACGGCGAGGCCGCTGCTCACAAAACGCTTTGCTTTCCAGCGGCGGCAACATGTGCGTCTCGGCTCGGCTCTTAAAAATGACCCGTCATTTGGAGAAAACCCACTTTTGTGTCGCTTTTGAACGCACCGCACGTTGACAGCAACACACACTGACAGAATGCATCGGCTTAATGTGATTTGTGGTCTAGACACGTAAGTTTATAGACATTTTTTTTTGTGTTTTCAAGATTTGTTGAGGAATTTGTTGAGATATATGACATGTAATTCTGAACATGGTTGAATAAATGAGGATGGAAGATTGTAGTCCCCAGCCTCATTCCCTGGCCAAAATCATCACATAACAGACTTATTTCTATCCGCAACCTCATTAGACCAGAAAATCACCAAACCAGCTCTTTTTTGGTTCTGAATAAAAGCCTGGTCGAAGCACGTGTGTGTGTGTGTGTGTGTGTGTGTGTGTGTGTGTGTGTGTGTGTGTGAGTGTGTGTGTGTGGACATGTGCCAACCTCTCCTTTGCTATAGATGGTTCAGCCCCACCTGAACAGGCTGTTACAGAAGAATGTCCGTTGTTAGGAGAGGGGAAGTAGAAGAGGCAACACTACAAAAAATACCTATCTCAGCAAGTTATTTAGTCTTGTATAAAATCTGTCAAAAGAGAGTATTTCACTTGTTTCTAATGCAAATCAACTTGTTTCAAGAATTCTTGAATCGAGTCATTTTCTTGATACCAGTGGGTTTGTTTGCCTTATTTCAAAATATTAAACTCGCTAATTCAACCTATTTTTATAGATTTGTTGTTTTGTAATTGTTTTCACACACTTTTTCTTGTGTTGTCTTGCGTTTTTTTTACAACATATTTTATTTTACATATTTATTTTTTCCTTTTTTCATTGTTTTTATCTCCTTATAAAAGTAGGTGTACAATTTTTTATAATAATGGAAAAAAAGCAGTATAATTTTTGCAGTGGTGAAGTGCTATATAATTACTAGAATATA